>NC_084565.2:21057500-21112500 GCF_033978685.3 Nerophis lumbriciformis
ATGCATACATAAATGAATATATATATATAAATGAATATATATATATATATATATATATATATACACACACACACATACATTTATATATATATATTTATATATATACATACATGCATATATACACATACATGCAAATATATACATACGTACATGTATACAATACCTTTTATATACAATACCTTTTATATACACATTCATATACATGCATATATGTATATATAGACATATACATGCTTATGCGTAAATATCCGCATATACATGCATATACGTATATATACATGCATATACCTTTATACGCTTATACATGGATAAATGTATATATACATGCATATACGTATATTTACATATATACATGCATATACGTATATACACATGCATACACGTATATACACATGCATACACGTGTATATATACATGCATACACATATATATACTATAAATCAGAGGTGTGGACTCGAGTCACATGACTTGGACTCGAGTCAGACTCGAGTCATGAATTTGATGACTTTAGACTCGACTTGACAAAATGTAAAAAGACTTGCAACTCGACTTAGACTTTAACATCAATGACTTGTGACTTCACTTGGACTTGAGCCTTTTGAATTGACATGACTTGACATGACTTGCTACTTTCCCCAAAACCCAAAGATGAAAAAGTTATTTGGGAGCGCTCCGTATTTTTCATTGTGTACTTGTCTATCAGCGTTGCGTGTGTCAGCTGGTGTGGTCTCAGTACAACAGTCAATCAAATTAGATCTACTTTGTTTTCATCACACAGCATTCATCCAATCAAATTGCAGGACAACCAACGAAGAAGACATGTCCAAACCACACGCCAGTGAACAAAAAATGATACCTAAAATAATTTTGTTTGGGTATAAAAATTACGAGGTGGTCAACACAAAACGGTTTGCAGTATGCAACACATGCGGTTTGAAAATTACTGATGGAGAGGCAACAACTTCCAACTTCGTCCGGCATTTGAAGTTGCACAAAGAACGGTAAGTTTTGAATGTAAGATAACGTTTATTGGCTAAGTAACGAGACTTTTATTTGCTGTGTAGTTAAATCAGTGAGGCTGTAAACTCACTGCTAACGTTATAACGTTATTGCAAACACGGGAATCTGTTGCAGTTCACTACCTTATTCATACTTTTTGTTCAGTGATTTTTTTTAAGCAGGGTTATCACACGTAACGTTAGACGGCGGTCAGCAGCACCGCGTATTTTAGCCACCTAAAAAAAGACAAAAATAGTAAAATAAAGGTCAGTTAAAATGTATACTATATTATGAATATGTGTACCGTTTTAGCTAGCTTTCTGACATACTGTTGGTTGTTTACCTCAGTGGTCCCCAACCACCGGGCCGCGGCCCGGTACTGGTCCGTGGATCGATTGGTATCGGGCCGCACAAGAAATAATTTTTTTTTTTTCTTTCTTTTTTTAAATTAAATCAACATAAAAAACACAAGATACACTTACAAGTAGTGCACCAACCCAAAACAACTCTCTCCCCCCTTTTGTTCTGGGCATTGAACATGAAGACTCTTCCTTCACTGTTCCGAGTGGCCATGAGAGTCTTGGCAGTGCCTGCCTCCAGTGCTCCAGTGGAGCGAGTTTTCAGCCATGGTGGCATCATACTACGCCCCCATCGTGCACAAATGACTGACAGACTCTTGGCTAATTTGGTCTTTTGCAAATGCAATGCAGCATAGGGCCCTGACATATAAAAAGTACAACTTTTTTGTTATGTTCACGTATATGTCATGTTTTTTCAATGTTAACACTTTTGTACAAATAAGTACATTTGCACTTTATTTTTTTATGTGTTTGTTCTGTAAAGGAATGAGTTAATGTTTAAAATGACTGGTTAATAGTGCTATTATAAAGTGCAATGTCAGCACAATTTTCTTTCCTGCAATTTAAAATGCACTTGTTTTAATTAATAAATACAGCGTTTGAAAAGCATACACAATCTGTGTTAATATATTAGTCTGTGGTTAAAAGGACTTGAAAGGACTCGAAACTCAAAATGCAGGACTTAGGACTTGACCTGAGACTTTCCAGTCTTGACTTTGGACTTGACTCAGGGCTTGCCTGTCTTGACTCGGGACTTGAGGGCAAAGACTTGAGACTTACTTGTGACTTGCAAAACAATGACTTGGTCCCACCTCTGCTATAAATACTCATATTGTATATATATATATATATATATATATATATATATATATATATATATATATATATATATATATATATATATTCATATACAGTACAGGCCAATAGTTTGGACACACCTTCTCATTCAATGCGTTTTCTTTAGTTTCATGACTATTTACCCTTGTCACTAAACTTAACTAAAAAAGTACTTAACTGAAAACATGTTTTATATTCTAGTTTCTTCAAAATAGCCACCCTTTGCTCTGATTACTTTTTCGCATTCTCTTGGCATTCTCTCGATGGGCTTCAAGATGTAGTCTCACCTGAAATGGTTTTCACTTCACAGGCGTGCTTGAAGCTCATCGAGAGAATGCCAGGAGTGTGCGAAGCGGTAATCAGCGCAAAGGGTGGCTATTTTGAAGAAACTAGAATATAAAACATGTTTTCAGTTACTTCACTTTTTTTGTTAAGTACATAACTATGTGTTCATTCATAGTTTTGATGCCTTCAGTAACAATCTACAATGTAAATAGTCATGAAAACAAAAAAAATTAACACATGAATGAGAAGGTGTGTCCAAACGTTTGGCCTATACTGTATGTACGTATATACATATATACACATATATGTATATATATATGTATACATATATATACACACATATACACATATCTACATGTATATATACATATATATGTATATAATCTGCAGATTACCTCTAGTTTATTGTACTTACAAAAATGCGCAGGTGTCTTGCACACACTAGACCGATGGAGCCGTTTTGCTCTGGGCCGCAGATCACCAGCACTGTCGGCTGCTTCTTGGCTAAAGAGTTGAGCGGGTAAGCCTGGAGAAAAAGCATAAATAGAATCCGATGCTTAGAAACAAAAGCAAACGTTTCAGGGAGTAGAAAATAGAAAGGGTTATTGTGAGAGAATAAGTATTTAGTATGTACCCATAAGACTTAAAGGATTCTAATGCACTGCATGTTATTTAATGTGTGCGCCTCTGCCTTCCCCTTTTGTCACCAATGCGGGATGGCGGGTGTGCGGCCACTCGGAAAAAATACCTGTGCTCTCACAACAGGATGCTTCCCTATATAACTTGCTTTCTGTGTGGATACTGTGGTCAAAAATATCCACCATGATGACAATTAAATGCAAGTCATAAATTGTAGCAGGCAACAGTGTGCAGGAACGTAATCGGAACCTATCAAACAGGTTTCGCTGATGGAAATTCTAAATATTCCAGATTCACATTTTGGTTGTGACCACTTAATCCACTAACAAAATGATCTATATGCAGTGGCGGGCTGTGTGTTTCCCACCTAGGCCTTCAGTGATGTCCGACTTCAATGATTACCTCTCAAAATACCATAATTGATGTAACCACATGACCATTGCTGGAGAAATACTATACAGATACACATTTACGCACTACTGAACATTGAAATACATCAACAGTGTACAAAACGGGTTATTTTCTGGCGCATTTAAAAATCAATTCAAACGCATCAGCAATTAAAACATATCTTATGTGGTACTGTCAAAATTAAAGTTCCAAAAAACGTTTTAAAAGTGAAAAAATAAAATATTTGAACTCACTATTTGTAGCACCTATTCGACGGCGTATAAGCCAGTGGTACCGCTAGTAGTCGGCTTATTCGAGTGGAAATGGCCAGAACAGCTGAGCTAGCTTCCGGGGTTGGCTGAGATCGTCTCACAAGATGTAGTTTCTCTTTAAATATCCTTCTTGAAAATGGCCTTGCGAATATATATCTGCCACCTAATCAACATTTTCTTCTCCTTCTATGCTCTCCCGGTCTGGCTACGGGGCAACACTTCCTGTTTCCTGCTAAATTGAAACTTGTAATTGGATACTCATTACTTGGTATCGGATTGATACCCAAATTTGTGGTATCATCCAAAACTAATGTAAAGCATCCAAACAACAGAAGAATAAGTGATTATTACGTTTTAACAGAAGTGTAGATAGAACATGTTAAAAGAGAAAATAAGTAGATATTAACAGTACATGAACAAGTAGATTAATAATTCATTTTCTACAGCTTGTCCTTAATAATTTTGACAAAAATAATAGAATGGAAAATGACACAATATGTTACTGCATATGTCAGCAGCTAAATTAGGGGACTTTGTTTGCTTATTTACTATTAAAAACAAGTTGTCTTGTATGTTCACTATTTTATTTAAGGACAAACTTGCAATAAGAAACATATGTTTAATGTATTGTAAGATTTGTTGTTAAAATAAAGCCAATAATGCAATTTTTTGTGGTCCCATTTATTTAGAAAAGTATAGAAAAGTATCGAAATAGTTTGGTACCGGTACCGAAATATTGGTATCGGGACAACACGACTAGAAACACACTTGGAGAGCGCAGACCTCCGCCAGGCCCTATCTCCCAATAAGAAATAATAATTTATAAAAGTCTTAAATCAGAGGGTTATCTGGACCGCCCAAAAAATCGAATCATTTGATCCATCACTGACATTTCCTGAAAGTTTCATTAAAATGCATATTTTAATATGCAAGTTTCTGTCTTGCCTCTGGTGAGGGCGGTCGCATTTAACCAACGTCTTCACCACTGCTTAATTTTCTGCGCTCCCTCCTTCCCTGCTTGCTCTCTTCGTTTTGTCTTGTCTGAACTTTTTTGAAGCCCCTTTCTTTGCGCTGTCCCCAAATCTAAACATCAAACATGGATATGATCAGCTGGACTCTCGACGCAATTGACAGGAACAGGCTGTTCTGACAAACACCCCCGAGGACACCTCTACGATGGACGCTTTTGACCCCCCCCCCCCCCCCCCCCTCTGTTGCGAGTTGTTGTGATTATATGTAACATGTTTATGTGTGCTATGCTATGTGAGGTTTTTCCCTTGGGGTCCAGCCTTAGACTGATATTTTTTTTACTCTTCCCCCCTTTCCCAATATCACCTTTTTCCCACTTTTTTTAAGGAGCGTCGTAAGTGGCTGACCCGTCAGCGGTCCCGTCTTGTCTCCCTGTAAACGTATGTCTGCTCTTAGTGGGACTGTGCCGAAAATGAAATTTCAGTTCTTATGTGTCTTGTACATGTTAAAGAATGGACAATAATAAAGCATCTTGAACTCTTGTATCCAATCCTAGTCTCGTTAACATCAGGCTACCTAGATAGGCTACTGTCAACAACTTGTGATCTGTTTGACTATCGCAACTGTCTATCAACTGTATGTGTTCTCAAATTCATCTGCTATCGGCCCCGGTGAGTGTCCAATCCAATCGCGTAAATGTCACGTTCAACCTTAGGCCAGCTAGAAGGCCTTACTGACAACAACTCGTGATCTGATTGGCTATCGCAACTGTCTATCAACTGTATGTGTTCTCAAATTCATCCGCTATCGGTCCCGGTGAGTGTCCAATCCAATCGCGTAAATGTCACGTTCAACCTTAGGCCAGCTAGAAGGCCTTACTGACAACAACTCGTGATCTGATTGGCTATCGCAACTGTCTATCAACTGTATGTGTTCTCAAATTCATCCGCTATCGGCCCCGGTGAGTGTCCAATCCAATCGCGTAAATGTCACGTTCAACCTTAGGCCAGCTAGAAGGCCTTACTGACAACAACTCGTGATCTGATTGGCTATCGCAACTGTCTATCAACTGTATGTGTTCTCAAATTCATCCGCTATCGGCCCCGGTGAGTGTCCAATCCAATCGCGTAAATGTCACGTTCAACCTTAGGCCAGCTAGAAGGCCTTACTGACAACAACTCGTGATCTGATTGGCTATCGCAACTGTCTATCAACTGTATGTGTTCTCAAATTCATCCGCTATCAGTCCCGGTGAGTGTCCAATCCAATCGCGTAAATGTCACGTTCAACCTTAGGCCAGCTAGAAGGCCTTACTGACAACAACTCGTGATCTGATTGGCTATCGCAACTGTCTATCAACTGTATGTGTTCTCAAATTCATCCGCTATCGGCCCCGGTGAGTGTCCAATCCAATCGCGTAAATGTCACGTTCAACCTTAGGCCAGCTAGAAGGCCTTACTGACAACAACTCGTGATCTGATTGGCTATCGCAACTGTCTATCAACTGTATGTGTTCTCAAATTCATCCGCTATCGGCCCCGGTGAGTGTCCAATCCAATCGCGTAAATGTCACGTTCAACCTTAGGCCAGCAAGAAGGCCTTACTGACAACAACTCGTGATCTGATTGGCTATCGCAATTGTCTATCAACTGTATATCCCCGTTCGCTTACAGTGCACGGACGCCCGCATTGTTGATTCTGAAGGCAGCATGGCAACATAAGCTATCTGAATTCTGATTGGATACAAACCAAAACTAAAAACAACAGCACTGTAAGAAGCATAATATGACATGAAGAGAAAATGAATACTTTTAGATATAAATAATTGTATCTTTAAATTCTGGTTATGTTAGACCAGCAGAGAAGGCCTTGCTGGCCCCGACGGCCCACCACTGTCTCCACGTGTCTACACCCACTAATAAATTCACAGAAATAACGTCATCTCCCTCTGGAGCCTATTTACTACACAAGCAGTGAATCCAAGCTGAAGAGACGGCAGCAGTTATCTCCATCATGGCGCGGTCTCAGTGGATATCCAGACATGGCTCTTGTGGCCCCTGGGGGCCGCGGGGCAGACGGTGTTACACAGTGAGGCCAGAGCGGCAGGAGACCGTGTTACAGTAATTTAATTTCCCATGAAGATTGATGAAACATAATATATTGAGCTAGCTTTCTATTTTTATGACCCTGTGCTATTTCCATGCAAGGTTCTAAAAGGTGGTGAACAGAACCATAAATGTGGATAAGTACATTATATATTCCCTTATATAGTGGCCACTGTACTGGGCATTTATTAAAATTCAGTAGATAGTTATTTTGTTGTTGGTTTTTAATATGTCCTGTCCAGCCAGCCAGGCAAATAGTAGGGATGTCCGATAATGGCTTTTTGCCGATATCCGATATTCCGATATTGTCCAAATCTCTAATTACCGATATCAACCGATACTGATATCAACAGATATATGCAGTCGTGGAATTAACACATTATTATGCCTAATTTGGACAACCAGGTATGGTGAAGATAAGGTAGTTTTAAAAAAAAAGTATAAAATAAAATAAGATAAATAAATTAAAAACATTTTCTTGAATAAAAAATAAAGTAAAACAATATAAAAACATCCATCCATCCATTTTCTACCGCTTATTCCCTTTGGGGTCGCGGGGGGCGCTGGAGCCTATCTCAGCTACAATCGGGCGGAAGGCGGGGTACACCCTGGACAAGTCGCCACCTCATCGCAGGGCCAACACAGATAGACAGACAACATTCACACTCACATCCACACACTAGGGCCAATTTAGTGTTGCCAATCAACTTATCCCCAGGTGCATGTCTTTGGAAGTGGGAGGAAGCCGGAGTACCTGGAGGGAACCCACGCAGTCACGGGGAGAACATGCAAATAATATAAAAACAGTTACATAGAAACTAGTAATTAATGAAATTAGTAAAATTAACTGTTAAAGGTTAGTACTATTAGTGGACCAGCAGCACGCACAATCATGTGTGCTTACGGACTGTATTGATATATATTGATATATAATGTAGGAACCAGAATATTAATAACAGAAAGAAACAACCCTTTTGTGTGAATGAGTGTAGTAAATGAGTGTAAATGGGGGAGGGAGGATTTTTGGGTTGGTGCACTAATTGTATGTGTATCTTGTGTTTTTTATGTTGATTTAATAAAAAAAAAACAAAAAAACAAAAAAACGATACCGATACTGATAATAAAAAACCGATACCGATCATTTCCGATATTACATTTTTGCGCATTTATCGGCTTATCGGACATCCCTAGCAAATAGTATTGTTAATGTAGATGTTTATTATTTATTATTATTATGTTTATTAAATGGATACATTTAGTGGTTGGCGCAGCCGGACCAGAGCAGGAGAAAATATAAAGATATTGCAAGGACAAGAGGGGGACAAACAACAACAGAACTCTATCAGCAAAAATACGATATGTACAAATATGATACCAAAAATTATAAAAACGAACTAGCGAGTGAAGTAGCTGGTAATAACACATAAATGACAATGAACATTATTGCACTATTATTTTATATACACGATCAGTCGGGCGTGTCTCGACCTCCGCCGAAACCCTGAAGCCGACTCACCGAACCCCTAGGGTTCGATCGAACCCAGGTTAAGAACCACTGGTCTATACAATACCAACCAGATCGGTAGCAAAAATGGCTTTCAGGACTGACTGTGAATAATTGGCCATAAGTCAGTGACCATTGGTCAAATGATTACACAACTTGAAAATATCTGTATAACATGTAAGGTATATGTCTCCCCTAGAGGGGGGGGGGAGGGGGGAGGGGTTACCCACATATGCGGTCCTCTCCAAGGTTTCTCATAGTCATTCACATCGACGTCCCACTGGGGTGAGTTTTTCCTTGCCCTTATGTGGGCTCTGTACAGAGGATGTCGTTGTGGCTTGTGCAGCCCTTTGAGACACTTGTGATTTAGGGCTATATAAATAAACATTGATTGATTGATTGATTTATTGATATGGGGCACAAAAAATGGAGTGTCCAAATGACCTCTGCCAGGAGGTTATGTATTCGGTTGGGATTTTTTTGTGAGTTAGTCAGCAACATAACTCAAAAGTTTATCGGCAGATTTTAATGAAACTTTCAGGAAATGTCAGTAATGGATCAAATGATTAGATTTTGTTCAGATAACCCTCTGATTTAGGACTTATATAAATTATTATTTCTTATTGGGAGATAGGGCCTGGCGGAGGTCTGCGCTCTCCAAGTGTGTTTCTAGTCGTGTTGTCCCGATACCAATATTTCGGTACCGGTACCAAACTATTTTGATACTTTTCTAAATAAAGAGCACCACAAAAATTGCATTGTTAGCTTTATTTTAACAAAAAATCTTACAGTACATTAAACATATGTTTCTTATTGCAAGTTTGTCCTTAAATAAAATAGTGAGCATACAAGACAACTTGTCTTTTATTAGTAAGTAAGCAAACAAAGTCCCCTAATTTAGCTGCTGACATATGCAGTAACATATTGTGTCATTTATCATTCTATTATTTTGTCAAAATGATTAAGGACAAGTGGTAGAAAATGAATTATTAATCCACATATTAATTTACTTGCTTATTTTCTCTTTTAACATGTTCTATCCACACTTCTGTTAAAATGTAATAATCACTTATTCTTCTGTTGTTTGGATGCTTTACATTAGTTTTGGATGATACCACAAATTTAGGCATCAATCCGATACCAAGTCGTTACAGGATCATACATTGGTCATAATTTAAGTCTTCATGTGTCCAAGGACATATTTCCTGAGTTTATAAACATAATATAGCGGTATAGCTCGGTTGGTAGAGTGGCCGTGCCATCAACCTGAGGGTTGCAGGTTCGATCCCCGCTTGCGCCATCCTAGTCACTGCCGTTGTGTCCTTGGGCAAGACACTTTACCCACCTGCTCCCAGTGCCACCCACACAGGTTTAAATGTAACTTAGATATTGGGTTTTCACTATGTTAAGCGCTTTGAGTCACTAGAGAAAAGAGCTATATAAATATAATTCACTTCACTTCATTTTTTTTTTTTTTTTTTAAAGGAAATAGAATTTGTGATGTTACAAAATATTGATGTAATCATAGTAGTATCGACTACATACGCTCCTGTACTTGGTATCATTACAGTGGATGTCAGGTGTAGATCCACCAATGGAGTTTGTTTACATTTTGACGCCGATGACGCATGTTCAGCTATTCCTCGTCCTGCAAGGATGATACTTCTAAGAAACTTACTTTATTTGTCGCGATGGAGACAAGGATTAGTGATTTAGAAGTAGCTACAACACTGCCGACTGCGGCTGGACTTTAGCCGCTAGCTAGCTAACCATGTTTTAAAGCATCTCTTCCGGTTGGCGTTTCAGTGTTATAACTTCACCTTTATCGTTAGTTTTTAAGCCAAAATGCATCCGTTCTCCCTTTTCTGTCTACACATTGTGTCTGCTTGTAAGTACTCCGTGATTGTGCGCTGCCGAACATGCTCCTCTGCTCGTAAACCAGCAATGACACGACGTGACGACGACGGGGGCGGATTCATTAGTATCGCGGTACTATACTAATACCGGTATACCGTACAACCCTAGTTTCTAGTTGTTAAAGGGGAACATTATCACAATTTCAGAATTGTTAAAACCATTAAAAATCAGTTCCCAGTGGCTTATTATATTTTTCGAACTTTTTTTCAAAATTTTACCCATCACGCAATATCCCTAAAAAAAGCTTCAAAGTGCCTGATTTTAACCATCGTTATATACACCCGTCCATTTTCCTGTGACGTCACACAGTGATGCCATACAAACAAACATGGCGCATAGAACAGCAAGCTATAGCGACATTAGCTCGGATTCAGACTCGTATTTCAGCGGCTTAAGCGATTCAACAGATTACGAATGTATTGAAACGGATGGTTGTAGTGTGGAGGCAGGTAGCGAAAACGAAATTGAAGAAGAAACTGAAGCTAGTGAGCCATATCGGTTTGAACCGTATGCAAGCGAAACCGACGAAAACGACACGACAGCCAGCGACACGGGAGAAAGCGAGGACGAATTCGGCGATCGCCTTCTAACCAACGATTGGTATGTGTTTGTTTGGCATTAAAGGAAACTAACAACTATGAACTAGGTTTACAGCATATGAAATACATTTGGCAACAACATGCACTTTGAGAGTGCAGACAGCCCAATTTTCATCAATTAATATATTCTGTAGACATACCCTCATCCGCGCTCTTTTCCTGAAAGCTGATCTGTCCAGTCTTGGAGTTGATGTCAGCAGGCCAGGGAAGCTAGGGTCGATATTCTTCTCTTGATCATCTTCGGTGGCATAAGGGACGGTGTGAGCCAAGACATCCAGAGGGTTTAGCTCGCTCGTCTGCGGGAACAAACTGCCGCCATTGCTTGCCGTGCTACCGAGGTCCTTTGTCCCTGAATTGCTCACACACTCCGGCAGATTCAATGGGGGTCTGGCGGCAGATTTCTTTGACTTTATCGTTGGAAATGCATCTGCTTTGAGTGTCGCAGGATATCCACACATTCTTGCCATCTCTGTCGTAGCATAGCTTTCGTCGGTAAAGTGTGCGGAACAAACGTCCAATTTCTTGCCACTTTCGCATCTTTGGGCCACTGGTGCAACTTGAATCCGTCCCTGTTCGTGTTGTTACACCCTCCGACAACACACCGACGAGGCATGATGTCTCCAGGGTACGGAAAACAGTCGAAAAAACGGAAAATAACAGAGCTGATTTGACTCGGTGTTTGAGAAAATATTAGAAAAGGCATTTAATTCGCCAAAATTCACCCATTTAGAGTTAGGAAATCGGTTAAAAAAATATATGGTCTTTTTTCTGCAACATCAAGGTATATATTGACGCTTACATAGGTCTGGTGATAATGTTCCCCTTTAACTGTGTATATCTTTTTGTCGTCACGTGCATGTTTTGAAGTCCGAGGCCCGAAATGTAGGACTTCCCAAGTTTTTTTTTTTGTTTGCGGCGAGTTGAGATTTTAACGGGTGAGGTTATGTCCTTAGGAGACAAGACGTTACGGTGAGGTGGCAATGTTACAGCGTTGGCAGATTTGTGAACGCCTCGCCGGGTCACGTGGTGGTGAGGAAACTTGCAAAAACAAGTATCGTGTGTTGTATACTCAGCTGGTGAAGCTGCATGCTGCACAGTTCACGGCCTACGGAAGATAAAATAGCAGCATCAAATGTTGTGTTTTTGGATGATCACTTCCCTCCTCTGTACGGTCTCCACCTACTGTTTCTTTCCCTTTATGGCCTCCCTTTTATTGCACGCACTTATTCAAGAGAACCACTCGGGGAGAGCACGTCCGTCAGGAGGACAGTTTGATATTGGCCGGGGAAATGTTTCCTGCTGCTGCAGAAGCTATTACCAATCGAATAGTGTTGGATGTTTGCCGCTATAAAGGGAACAGAGCGCAATCATTTCAGGCCTTTGATGCATGGCTCTCATGTTAACTATGAAATAGGCCTGGTTTAGTCTGAACTTCTTACAGAGACCAGTTATTGTACGGATGTTGTCAAGCAATGATCTGTATAGTGCACAACCTCATGTTGATTGTGCAAATGCTAAAAATCAATGTATTTTTTGACCTATCCCACTTGTTTTTTTTTTCAACATTTTTAACATTTTCTCAATTGAAGAACATGTGCTGTGATTTCAGGGGACACACTTTATAGAGATGCGCGGTTTGCGGGCACAACCGCGGAGTCCGCGGATTATCCGCGAATCGGGCGGATGAAATTTAAAAAAATTAGATTTTATCAGCGGGTCGGGTCGGGTCGGGTCGGGCGATTGAAATAAAAAAAAATTAGATTTTAAATAGATTCAGGCGGGTGGCAGTTAAACCAATTCGGAAATATATATACATAGTTAAATGTTGTTACCCACATACGAAAAACGAGCAGGCACCTGCAGCATATGCCACAACAGAAGAAAAAAATAAAAGAGATGGACACTTTTACGGAGCGGAGAAGGCCCCCGACGCCTCGCCGGGGTCCGGGACCGAGGCCCCTTCCCCCGAGAGGGCCCCACCGGGAGCCGTAGCTGAGGCGATCCGCGAGAAGGGCCCGACGCACGTCCAGGGTCACTACCGCGCCCACCGCACCGACACCCCGCCTCGTCCGCCTTCGCCGCGGCCGGCGTCACGCGCAGCAGGTAAGCAGCTTACCTGCCCGCCACCCCCGTGGCCGGGGACTCGTAACAGGGGTCACTCCGCGCGCTCCGCCCGCGCAGCTTACCTGCCCGCCACCCCTGTTGCCGGGGGCGCGTAACAGGGGTCACTCCGCGCGCAGTGTGCTCACGAAAGGGGTGGGGCTCACCCTGGTTGATATAGACAGCAGCTAGGACGGTGGCCATGGAAGTTGGAACCCGCTAAGGAGTGTGTAACAACCCACCTGCCGAATCAACTAGCCCTGAAAATGGATGGCGCTGGAGCGTCGGGCCCATATACCCGGCCGTCGCCGGCAGCGAGACGCGCTTGGAGGTGCGCTCAGCGCGGCTCCCATATGATTGCGCACTGGTGTGCGTCTGGGTCGTGACAGCGTGGCACGCGAATGCTGCATTGGATCAGTCTCTTTTCTTTAACAGGCAAAAGCTTTATAACCTCACTAATGCCTTGCATCGTCTATATTAGATATATAACAACGGGCGGGTGCGGGCGGATGCGGTTCTGATCAAATGTTAGATCGGGTGGATTGCGGATGGTTGACGACTTTCTGATGCGGTTGCGGATGAAATAATTGCCTATCCGCGCATCTCTAACACTTTATTAACACTTTGCAATTGTTGTGTGACGACCGGGGCGCATGGTGATGCGGGGTTCGTTTTCCCAGGAATGCAGACGGGCGTTAGACACAGCGTGCAGGTAGGAAAAATGATTTATTTAAGAAATAAATTATACTGGAACAAACAAAAACGTGCTCATTAGTGATGGGTCCGGCAACACCGATGCATCGGCGCATGCGTCGAGCTCATAGAGCGAAACCCTGTGTTGGTGCGCGTACCGCTTTTAGAAAGTCACGTGACCGATCATGAGCTGTTTTGGTCACGTGACCGATACGCGAACTGTGTCGCACTCCCGCCTCCTCTGTGCCCTGTGAGCGGGTCTTTACTACAGCCGGAGAAATAATAACTAAGAAGAGACGACTGAAGTGAAATTTGGCCCGCGGGCCAGAGTTTGACACCCATGATGTACAGTTTAAGTTGTTCAACAGTCCGGGGGTCTCCGTTGTGGTATTTTAGGCTTCATAATGCGCCACACATTTTCAATGGGCGACAGGTCTGGACTACAGGCAGGCCAGTCAAGTACCTGCACTCTTTTACTACGAAGCCACGCTGTTGTAACACGTGGCTTGGCATTGTCATGCTGAAATAAGCAGGGGCGTCCATGATAACGTTGCTTGGATGGCAACATATGTTGCTCCAAAACCTGTATGCACCTTTCAGCATTAATGGCGCTTTCACAGATGTGTAAGTTACCCATGTCTTGGGTACTAATACACCCGCATACCATCACAGATGCTGGCTTTTCAACTTTGCGCCTATAACAATCCGGATGGTTCTGTTTCTCTTTGTTCCGGAGGACACGACGTCCACAGTTTCCAAAAACAATTTGAAATGTGGACTCGTTAGACCACAGAATACGTTTCCTCTTTGCATCAGTCCATCTTAGATGAGGTCGGGCCCAGCAAAGCCGGCGGCTTTTCTGGGTGTTGTTGAAGAATGGCTTTCTCTTTGCGTAGTAGAGTTTTAACTTGCACTTACAGATGTAGCGACGAACTGTAGTTACTGACCGTGGCTTTCTGAAGTGTTCCTGAGTCCATGTGGTGATATCCTTTACACACTGATGTCGCTTTTTGATGCAGTACAGCCTGAGGGATCGAAGGTCACGTGCTTACATGCAGTGATTTCTCCAGATTCTCTGAACCTTTTGATGATATTACGGACCCTGGATGGTGAAATCCCTAAATTCCTTGCAATAGCTGGTTGCGAAATGTTGTTCTTAAACAATTTCCTCACGCATTTGTTCACAAAGTGGTGACCCTCGCCCCATCCTTGTTTGTGAATGACTGAGCATTTCATGGAAGCTGCTTTTATACCCAATCATGGCACCCACCTGTTTCCAATTAGCCTGTTCACCTGTGGGATGTTCCAAATAAGTGTTTGATGAGCAAAGGGTTGGAATTGGGGGTTAAAACACCAAAAATTATTCCCGGGCGCGGCCACCGCTGCTGCTCACTGCTCCCCTCACCTCCCAGGGGGTGATCAAGGGTGATGGGTCAAATGCAGAGAATAATTTCGCCACACCTAGTGTGTGTGTGACAATCCTTGGCACTTTAACATGTACACAAACTGTTGCGTCACAGTCCACACTATGGTGAGTTCAAGAACCGCCATAATTAGTAGGACAGAATACTCTCATCAGTGAAGCATACACACAAACATATTAAACAGTGGGCTTTCTAACAATTGGTTAGGTTTGTGTCATGTTTGTCCTCAAACAAAAAACATACTAAAACAAAACATTTATTTTTCCCCCATCTTTTTCCATTTTCAACCCTTTTTTAAAAAGGTTCCAGGGAGCCACTCGGGCGGCGCTAAAGAGTTGCTGACCCCTGAGTTAGCTGAAAGCAGCCCAAGTTGGCAAACACATACGGTTTAAGAAAACAAAATCTAATCACATTTCCATGGTGCAAACCCAAACGGCTTCCCGTTTCATCAAAGTGAGCGTCCAACCGCGATGTTAACAAGGCCTCGATGGGACGTAGAAGAACAAGCGCGGCGTATTGTCAGTCGGGTCATAGGGCCGCCATGGGGATACTTTGCTTGCACTCTCACCTCCAATCAAGTCTGGAGAAAACGCTACGAGGCTCCTGAAATAACAAATACACCCGACCCTGAGGGGGGGGTTTATATATGAGAAAGTGTAGCCGTGTCGGTGCTCATGTAAAGTAGAGATTTACTGCGGTGGGTCAACAAAACGTCTCTGGTCTCCACTCAGGTGATGAACGGCCTCAGACTGATACAGAAGCCCACAGTCTGGTTCTGCTGAGTGTGGCAGCAGTGAAAGGGATCTACTTACCGAGAACCTATAATCTGTCTGGCAAGCAAAAAGTGTAGGTATGTGTGTGCGCGTGTGTGTGTGTGTGTGTGTGTGTGTGTGTGTGTGTGTGTGTGTGTGTGTGTGTGTGTGTGTGTGTGTGTGTGTCTTTTCTTGTATTTCTACCCTTCTTGAGACATCAATAAGGAAAAGTACCGTCCATATGAGGAGGTGTGAACAAGTTAGGACATAAATCATGGTCCCAATACGGGAAACCATTGCATCTAATAGAGAATGTCTCATTTGCACCCCCGGTGGTGAAAGCTATCAAAATTAGGGTGGTCCCAAAAAGGAGGGTTTTTTCTAATTGACTGTGTGTTGCTTTTTTAAAGTGCTCCCCCTCTGGCCAACATATGTAATAACTAGAGATGTCCGATAATATCGTCCGATAAATGCGTTAAAATGTAATATCGGAAATTATCGGTATCGTTTTTTTTATTATCGGAATCGGGGTTTTTTTTGTTGTTGTTTTTTTTTTTTTATTAAATCAACATAAAAAACACAAGATAAACTTACAATTAGTGCACCAACCCAAAAAACCTCCCTCCCCCATTTACACTCATTCACACAAAAAGGGTTGTTTCTTTCTGTTATTAATATTCTGGTTCCTACATTATATATCAATATATATCAATACAGTCTGCAAGGGATACAGTCCGTAAGCACACATGATTGTGCGTGCTGCTGGTCCACTAAGAGTACTAACCTTTAACAGTTTATTTTACTCATTTTCACTAATTACGAGTTTCTATGTAACTGTTTTTATTTTATTTTTTACTTTCTTTTTTTATTCAAGAAAATGTTTTTAATTTATTTATCTTATTTTATTTTTTTATTTATTTTTTTTAAAGTACCTTATCTTCACCATACCTGGTTGTCCAAATTAGGCATATCCATCCATCCATCCATTTTCTACCGCTTATTCCCTTCGGGGTCGCGACGGGCGCTGGAGCCTATCTCAGCTACAATCGGGCGGAAGGCGGGGTACACCCTGGACAAGTCGCCACCTCATCACAGGGCCAACACAGATAGACAACATTCACACTCACATTCACACACTTGGGCCAATTTAGTGTTGCCAATCAACCTATCCCCAGGTGCATGTCTTTGGAGGTGGGAGGAAGCCGGAGTACCCGGAGGGAACCCACGCAGTCACGGGGAGAACATGCAAACTCCACACAGAAAGATCCCGAGGCCGGGATTAAACTCACGACTACTCAGGACCTTCGTATTGTGAGGCAGACGCACTAACCCCTCTTCCACCGTGCTGCCCCCAAATTAGGCATAATAATGTGTTAATTCCACGACTGTATATATCGGTTGATATCGGTATCGGTAATTAAAGAGTTGGACAATATCGGAATATCGGATATCGGCAAAAAGCCATTATCGGACATCCCTAGTAATAACAAGTGTGTGTAAGAAATTAAAATGCACCCCCTTTGGCCAATTTTTTTTTTTTAAGTAAATAATTATGGCAACACTTTAGTATGGGGAACACATATTCACCTCCATGGAAACGCCCCCCTCTACCTCAAAGAACTACTCACCCCCAAATCCTCCACACGACACCTCCGCTCTGGACAGGCTAACCTCCTCCAACCTCCGAGGGCTACTAACAATGGGAGACCGGGATTTCTGCTCCGCCGCTCCCAGTCTATGGAACGCTCTCCCTGATCACCTGAGGGCACCACAGACTCTGGATGCTTTTAAAAAAGGCTTAAAAACCCTTCTTTTTTTTTTAAAAAAGCCTCTTTTTTTTTTAGATATATGCATACTAGTTCTAGCTATTAGGCTGTTCTAGTTTTTATTTTAATTATCTTTTTATTTTTATTTTTTTTAATACACTGTAGTACTTTGAGGTTGTTTACTCAATGTAAAGTGCTTTTTACAAATAAAATCTATTATCATTATTATTATTATTATTAATTAGTGGCTTATTAACAGGCTAATTAGTAACATATTGGCTCTTTAATAAGTACTTATTAATGCCTTATTCTGCATGGCCTTAATATACAACCAGTAAGCCATTAACTAAGAGTCTTGCCTCAATAACCTCAGAATTATTGCTTATTAGTAACCCTAACCCTTAAATGTTCCCCTAGTGTCCAAATAACTCTAAACTAAGTCTTTGTTACTATAATAAGCAACTAATTAATGATGAATATGTTCCCCATACTAAAGTGTTACCATAAATATGTATATAGAGACATACTGTAATAACTTGAAGTAAATAATGAAGATTAAAAAACAATTACAAACGATAAATAAAAAAAATTAACTAAAAGCTTCACTTTTTTATATTTGCATAGTTTGTATATATTATTAATGATGTAAATACAAATATTTATATATCTGGAAAGTGTGGTCCTAAAGAGGGAGGCATTTTTTTGGAGGTCTCAAGAAGGTAACAAATACAAGAACGCGTGTGTGTGTGTGTGTGTGTGTGTGTGTGTGTGTGTGTGTGTGTGTGTGTGTGTGTGTGTGTGTGTGTGTGTGTGTGTGTGTGTGTGTGTGTGTGTGTGGTATTTCTGAACACAGTTACAGCAGTGAAATGGACCAAATCGGGCCGTCTGCGTCTCCTCTTACAGTAATTGTCTTCAAATAGCGGTGATGTCATGCAAGCGGTGGCTGTGGGCAGTGGCGGTGGTGCGGTGGTGTTCAGTCAGGCTACACTGGCGAGCTAAACTATTGGACCAGGATAAAGAGGGGAAGTGGATATGATGGTTTAAAATCACACGCTTCCCGTCTCGCTGTGTCCACTCATGTCTTTCAGTGATGTTAGGCTCTCACACTTCCCGTTAAAAAGCGTCTTTTTCAACGCGTTTTGCCATCTTGCCATTCTGTGATATTGCCATATTTTTGCTGAAAGGATTTAGTAGAGAACATCGACGAAAAAGTTCGCAACTTTTGGTCGCTGATAAAAAAGCCTTGCCTGTACCGGAAGTAGCAGACGATATGCGCGTGACATCACAGGTTGTGGAGCTCCTCACATCCGCACATTGTTTACAATCATGGCCACCAGCAGCGAGAGCGATTCGGACTGAGAAAGCGACGATTTCCCCATTAATTTGAGCGAGGATGAAAGATTTGTGGATGAGGAAAGTGAGAGTGAAGGACTAGAGGGCAGTGGGAGCGATTCAGATAGGGAAGATGCTGTGAGGGGCGGGTGGGACCTGATATTCAGCTGGGAATGACTAAAACAGTAAATAAACACAAGACATATACAGGTAAAAGCCAGTAAATTAGAATATTTTGAAAAACTTGATTTATTTCAGTAATTGCATTCAAAAGGTGTAACTTGTACATTATATTTATTCATTGCACACAGACTGATGCATTCAAATGTTTATTTCATTTCATTTTGATGATTTGAAGTGGCAACAAATGAAAATCCAAAATTCCGTGTGTCACAAAATTAGAATATTACTTAAGGCTAATACAAAAAAGGGATTTTTAGAAATGTTGGCCAACTGAAAAGTATGAAAATGAAAAATATGAGCATGTACAATACTCAATATTTGGTTGGAGCTCCTTTTGCCTCAATTACTGCGTTAATGCGGCGTGGCATGGAGTCGATGAGTTTCTGGCACTGCTCAGGTGTTATGAGAGCCCAGGTTGCTCTGATAGTGGCCTTCAACTCTTCTGCGTTTTTGGGTCTGGCATTCTGCATCTTCCTTTTCACAATACCCCACAGATTTTCTATGGGGCTAAGGTCAGGGGAGTTGGCGGGCCAATTTAGAACAGAAATACCATGGTCCGTAAACCAGGCACGGGTAGATTTTGCGCTGTGTGCAGGCGCCAAGTCCTGTTGGAACTTGAAATCTCCATCTCCATAGAGCAGGTCAGCAGCAGGAAGCATGAAGTGCTCTAAAACTTGCTGGTAGACGGCTGCGTTGACCCTGGATCTCAGGAAACAGAGTGGACCGACACCAGCAGATGACATGGCACCCCAAACCATCAGTGATGGTTTGGGTTGGTTTGGTTTGCATTTCCTTTGGAAATCGAGGTCCCAGAGTCTGGAGGAAGACAGGAGAGGCACAGGATCCACGTTGCCTGAAGTCTAGTGTAAAGTTTCCACCATCAGTGATGGTTTGGGGTGCCATGTCATCTGCTGGTGTCGGTCCACTCTGTTTCCTGAGATCCAGGGTCAACGCAGCCGTCTACCAGCAAGTTTTAGAGCACTTCATGCTTCCTGCTGCTGACCTGCTCTATGGAGATGGAGATTTCAAGTTCCAACAAGACTTGGCGCCTGCACACAGTGCAAAATCTACCCGTGCCTGGTTTACGGACAATGGTATTTCTGTTCTAAATTGGCCCGCCAACTCCCCTGACCTTAGCCCCAAAGAAAATCTGTGGGGTATTGTGAAAAGGAAGATGCAGAATGCCAGACCCAAAAACGCAGAAGAGTTGAAGGCCACTATCAGAGCAACCTGGGCTCTCATAACACCTGGGCAGTCCCAGAAACTCATCGACTCCATGCCACGCCGCATTAACGCAGTAATTGAGGCAAAAGGAGCTCCAACCAAGTATTGAGTATTGTACATGCTCATATTTTTCATTTTCATACTTTTCAGTTGGCCAACATTTCTAAAAATCCCTTTTTTGTATTAGCCTTAAGTAATATTCTAATTTTGTGACACACGGAATTTTGGATTTTCATTTGTTGCCACTTCAAATCATCAAAATGAAATGAAATAAACATTTGAATGCATCAGTCTGTGTGCAATGAATAAATATAATGTACAAGTTACACCTTTTGAATGCAATTACTGAAATAAATCAAGTTTTTCAAAATATTCTAATTTACTGGCTTTTACCTGTATATACTCTATTAGCCACAACACAACCAGGCTTATATTTAATATGCCACAAATTAATCCCGCATAACAAACACCTCCCCCCTCCCGTCCATATAACCCGCCAATACAACTCAAACACCTGCACAACACACTCAATCCCACAGCCCAAAGCACCGTTCACCTCCCCAAAGTTCTTACAGCACATATATTTCCCCAAAGTCCCCAAAGTTACGTACGTGACATGCACATAGCGGCACGCACGTACGGGCAAGCGATCAAATGTTTGGAAGCCGCAGCTGCATGCGTACTCACGGTACCGCGTCTACGTATCCAACTCAAAGTCCTCCTGGTAAGAGTCTCTGTTGTCCCAGTTCTCCACAGGCCAATGGTAAAGCTTGACTGTCATCTTCCGGGAATGTAAACAATGAAACACCGGCTGT
Organism: Nerophis lumbriciformis; assembly: GCF_033978685.3. Classification (NCBI taxonomy): domain Eukaryota; kingdom Metazoa; phylum Chordata; class Actinopteri; order Syngnathiformes; family Syngnathidae; genus Nerophis; species Nerophis lumbriciformis. Next base: position 21,078,665 of record NC_084565.2, read on the forward strand.
GTTACCCGGCACAACAGTCAGGGGGTGCATTCTACGGCAGGGGTGCGTTATCCGGCACAACACCTGCCGCAATACACCGCTTCCTTTGCTGTCTCCATTGTTCATTGAACAAATTGCAAAAGATTCACCAACACAGATGTCCAGAATACTGTGGAATTTTGCGATGAAAACAGACGACTTAATAGCTGGCCACCATGCTGTCCCAAAATGTCCTACAATCCGTGACGTCACGCGCAGGCGTCATCATACTGAGACGTTTTCAGCAGGATATTCCATCATTGATATATAAACTATCAGACTGCGTGGTCGGTAGTAGTGGGTGTCAGTAGGCCTTTAAATCATTTTTGAGTTTGTGTATAAAAAACCTTTGTTCCTGAAATAATCATTAAACTTGTTTTATGTGTAGGTGCACCTCAAATTCAAACTGCACTTTAATGTAATTGTATTGAATATATGCTACAGTATTTGAGTTCTAAAAAAAACGCCACAATCTGGGTCACCGCTTCTTGTTTGCCAAAACACTGCTGAGAAGCACCGATGTATACAAGTCATTCAAGAAAACAAATAATAATTTACCATTTGAAAGTGTTGTTTAGGAAATGTTCACTTGAAATAAAAGTCATCACTGATGCTTTGTTTACTGCAGAATGAAGTTTGTGATGACAAGCAAAATAACTTAGAAAGGGGAAAAAAGTTGTCTTTACTCACAGAAAATGTACCGAAAAAGAAGCAAAAACCTAAGGTACGGACTCTGGCGTGGATTACATGTACTGTTGCACCTCTAGTAAACACAATTATAGATATGAACAAAATGACAGTTGTCAGCTGTTAGCATATATTATCTCAATCAAACATGGTGGAAATGTCTGTTGCAAGATACTGCAATAGTAAACAGTAGTGTTGCAACAGTACTCACTATAATCCCACTTTAATAAAAAAAAAAAAATTGTGATTGAACTGGGTATACCACATGGCACACTGACAAAGCTGAACCTATTGTTACTATAACAATCTATAAGGTTAATATAGTTGGCTTCTTCTTCTCCCCCTCCATGTATCTGCTTTCTTTTGTATTTCAAGTTATCATTACATATTGTTGAATTTGAAACAATTGTATTGTTGATAATAGAGGTCATTATTGTTATTATTCATTATCAATAGTGCTATTTCTATTGGTATTTGTATTGCTCATTTGTAGTGTAATAATGCTCATTGTCATTTCTGTGTTATTAATATTTATTTAATTAACTGCTTCTTTGCTATCACTTTTACTATCATATTTGTACATATATTTGCTGTTGTGGTTGTTGTTGTTGTTATTGTTGTTGTTATCTCTGTCTAATCCCCCTCTTGTCCCCACAATTTCCCCCTCTGTCTTCCTTTTTTTCCTCTTTCCATCCCCTCCTGCTCCGGCCCGGCTGCACCAAATAATATTATAAATCCATTTAATAAAGTCAAATACAAATAAGGCAACAAGAGAAGTATCCCACACTTCTCTTTTGTAAAGTAAATTTGTACAGCAAATATGGGCATCTACATCAACTATATGATTTGCCTGAGTAGCTGGACAGGACAAAAAAATAAAATAAAATAAATATTGTGATTTTAATTGAGATCGGATGATACGAAAAAATTAATGGTGGTATTTTTATTTTTATTTTTTTTTGCCATACCGCCCAGCAATATTGTAGATGTTGTATAAGACGTATTGACGTAAGAACCAAACCTTGGAGATGGCGAGTGCACAGGCGTGTCCCCAAATCTCAATCAGCTGCTGTTGTCCAAACTTGTAATCTCTCAGGAGTTCCGCCTCGATGGCGCTGGCCTCGTCTTTACTAGAAAACGGACGAGAAGATGCAATAATGCGGTTACTCCAAGACATATCCTGCACATGATGTCAGAATAATTGAATCTAAATGATCACAAAACTTTGTGTTGACATGAGTTTCCAGCGAGAAGCAATTAGCTACCTGCTGCCACCTACTGATATGGAAGAGTATTACACGGTTACTCTGCCGAGCTCTATACAGTACAGACACACAACAACGGCACATTATTTACGGATTATAATTACTTGTGTGCAAAATATTTTCTTAACCCAATTAGGTGAAATTACATAATCTCCCACGGCACACCAGACGGTGCCGTGGGCACAGTGGTTGAAAAACACTGCATTAAGGTACGACGTCAATAGTGGTGACACAAAGTTTACTTACAGTATATAGCCCTAAATCACAAGTGTCTCAAAGGGCTGCAAAAGCCACAACGACATCCTCGGATCAGATCCCACATCAGGGCAAGGAAAAAACTCAACCCAATGGGATGACAATGAGAAACCTTGGAGGGGGACCACAGATAGTGAAGCATGTTTAGCTATTCCTCGTCCTGCAGGGATGATACTTGTAAGAAACGTACCGGTACTTTATTTGTCGCCATGGAGGCGAGGATTAGTGATTTAGATGTAGCTAAAACACTTCAGACTGCAGATGGACTTTAGGTGCTAAGGGTGAGGGCGTTTCAGTGTTATTACTTCACCTTTATCGTTAGTTTTTAAGCCAAAATGCGTCCGTTCTCCCTTTTCTGTCTACACACTGTGTCTGCTTGTAAGTACTCTGTGATTGTGCGCTGCCGAACATGCTCCTCTGCTCGTAAACCAGCAATGACACGACGTGACGACGAAGGTGGGGGGACCAGTACTTTTTAGAGGCGGTATAGTACCGAATATGATTCATTAGTATCGTGGTACTATACTAATACCGGTATACTGTACAACCCGATTTGGTTGTCAACTATTTGGAGATGTTAGTCTACCCCTAACATGCCTCTAGGACAGGGGTGGGCAAACATTTTAGCTCAGGGGTCACATTGGCTTTTTGAAATTTGACAAGACGGGCGGGGCGAGCACATGATGCATTTCAAAGAATATCATACCTGTTGGAACTAAGAGTAGGCTTCTCAAACATGGACTATTTTAAACGTAATACATCTATTTTCAACAATAGCATATAAGAGCATCAAAGAAACATACAAATGGTATTAACTAGGGATGTCCGATAATGGCTTTTGTTGTATATTGTAGCGTCCCGGAAGAGTTAGTGCTGCAAGGGGTTCTGGGTATTTGTTCTGTCGTGTTTATGTTGTGTTAAGGTGCGGATATTCTCCCGAAATGTGTTTGTCATTCTTGTTTGGTGTGGGTTCACAGTGTGGCACATATTTGTAACAGTGTTAAAGTTGTTTATACGGCCACCCTCAGTGTGACCTGTATGGCTGTTGACCAAGTGCATTCACTTGTGTGTGTGAAAAGCTGGGCCGCCACGCAAAGGCAGTGCTTTTAAGGTTTATTGGCGCTCTGTACTTCTCCCTACGTCCATGTACACAGCAGCGTTTTAAGAAGTCGTAAATTTTACTTTTTGAAACCGATACCGATAATTTTGAAACCGATACCGATAATTTCCGATATGACTTTTTTTTTTAAGCATTTATCGGCAGATAATATCGGCAGTCCGATATTATCGGACATCTCTAATTACCATAGTAACTAATTAGATTACCATTTTTTGGTGACAGCGTGATTGAAAATTATTATTATTATTATTTTTTTTTATTTTTTTTAATATGTGTATGATGTGTTTAGGTGCTCTTGTCTGATTTGTGTTTTGACATCACACGTATTGTGTAGACAGTTGTCTTTGTGTGGACGCCACTAAAGACAAAATACCTGCAGGATGAGCTCCTCTCACCCAGTATTATCGTGGCCTCGTACACTGAAACTCTACTGGCATCTGGCGGTTAATGTCGGTACTACAAAATCGTAAAACCAAAACAGTGGAAGATTTGTATGCTCCCACTTGGAGGTCTTAATTAATCCCTGTAGGGGTTGGAAGGGAGAGACACTTATTGGGCACTAAACTTGTCACCTGCCTGGAAATATATATATATATATATATATATATATATCCTCTGCTTTTTTTATGTAGCCAGTGTGTTTTTATCTTTATGTTAGCCTGGTTTTTATTGTTTGTATTCTCATTATTGTAATGTGTATAGTAGGTATGTAACAATATGAACATTTTCAATTCAATCCCCTTTATTTATATAACACTATTAACAACAAAACTGTCTCCAGTGCACATAAAAAAGAAACAATAAAAAGTAATTAAATTCCATCCATCCATCCATTTTCTACCGCTTGTCCATTTCGGGGTCGCGGGGGGTGCTGGAGCCTATCTCAGCTGCATTCGGGCGGAAGGCGGGGTACACCCTGGACAAGTCACCACCTCATCACAGGGCCAACACAAATTACAAGCATTTAAAATGAAACAAACAAACAAACAAAAAAATAATACTAATATAATACAATAATAAAATACATCAATAAAATAGAATAAGACAATAACAACAAATCAATATAATACAAAACCCAAAACCAGTGAAGTTGACACGTTGTGTAAATGGTAAATAAAAACAGAATACAATGATTTGCAAATCCTTTTCAACTTATATTCAATTGAATGGACTTCAAAGACAAGATATTTAATGTTCGAACTGAGAAATGTTTAGTTTGTGCAAATGTTAGCTCATTTGGAATTTGATGCTTGCAACATGTTTCAAAAAAGCTGGCACAAGTGGCAAAAAAGATTGAGAATGTTGAGGAAGGCTCATCAAACACTTATTTGGAACATCCCACAGGTGAGCAGGCTGATTGGGAACAGGTGGGCGCCATGATTGGGTATAAAAGCAGCTTCCATGAAATGCTCCGTCATTCACAAAAAAGGATGTGGCGAGGGTCACCACTTTGTCAACAAATGCGTGAGCAAATTGTTGAACAGTTTAAGAACAACATTTCTCAACCAACTATTGCAAGAAATTTAGGGATTTCACCATCTACTGTCTGTAATATCATCAAAAGTTTCAGAGAATCTGGAGAAATCACTACACGTAAGTGGCAATGGAAACTGTGGACATCGTTTCCTCCGGACCAAAGAGGAAAATAATCATCCGGACTGTTATAGGCAAAAAGTTGAGAAACCAGCATCTTTGATGGTATGGGGGTGTATTAGTGCCCAAGGCATGGGTAACTTACACATCTGTGAAGGCACCATTAATGCTGAAAGGTACATACAGGTTTTGGAGCAACAGATGTTGCCATCCAAGTAACTTCTTTTTCATGGACGCCCCTGCTTATTTCAGCAAGACCATACCAAGCCACGTGTTACAACAGTGTGGCTTTAAAGTAAAAGAGTGTGGGTACTAGACTGGCCTGCCTGTAGTCCAGACCTGTCTCCCATTGAAAATGTGTGAAGCCTAAAATACCACAACGGAGAACCCGGACTGTTGAACAACTTAAGCTGTACATCAAGCAAGAATGGGAAAGAATTCCACCTGAAAAGCTTCAAAAATTAGTCTCCTCAGTTCCCAAACGTTTACTGAGTGTTGTTAAAAGGAAAGGCCATGTAGTACAGTGGTAGAAATGCTCCTGTGACAGCTTTTTTGCAATGTGTTGCTGCCATTAAATTCTAAGTTACTGAGTATTTGCAAAAAAAAAAATAAGTTTATCAGTTCGAACATGAATATAGGTTGAAAAGGATTTGCAAATCATTGTATTCTGTTTTTATTTACCATTTACACAATGTGCAAACGTCACTGGTTTTGGGTTTTGTAGATTAAAACAATAAAAGACACAGAGGACCACAAGACTCGATTTAAAAGCCGGAGAATCAAAGTGGGTTTTAAGACGAGACTTAAAACATTCAACAGTGGGGGCCATTCTGACATGAGAGGGTAGAACATTCCACAATATTTGGATGAGGTCCCTGATGTACTTTGGGGGCCAGTCCATTCAAAGCGTTAAAAACAAACAGTAAAATTTTTAAATCAATTCTAAAACGAACAGGAAGCCGATGCAGAGAAGCGAGAATTGTGGTGATGTGCTCTCTTTTTTTTTGGTTCCCGTTAAAAGTCGTGCCGCATTTAAATTTTTTAGAAGATAGAAAAGATTTACCGTATTTTTCAGAGTATAAGTCGCACCGGAGTATAAATCGCACCTGCCGAAAATGCATAATAAAGAAGGAAAAAAACATATATAAGTCGCACTGGAGCCCAGCCAAACTATGAAAAAAACTGCGACTTATAGTCCGAAAAAACGGTAATTGAAAAACTTGATTAAACAACGACGTTGATATGTTTGTCAAATTTAAAAGCATGGTCTATAACAGGGGTGTCAAACTCCTTTTCATCGAGGGCCACATCGCAGTTATGGCTGTCCTCAGAGGGCCGCTTGTAATGGAGAGTAATATTCCCTTCATAATAATATTGCACAACTATATATATTTTTTACGTACTCTGTAAAAAAAAATCTGTAGACGCCATGGCAGCTCAGTCGGCAGAACCTTACCATGGATTAGATCGTTTTTTCTTTACAAAAGGCTACCGTGATTTTTGTACGGTAAACTTCTAGCGACAGAGTTAATCATGAACTCTATGGTGGTTGTTTTTGCGGTGTATTAGTTTAAATAGAAAAAAATGCTACCACTGTTTTTTTTTTATGATAAAATTCTGGCCACTGAGCAGCCTTTTTTTTTTGCTGTAAAATCTATTACCATTTTTACAATTTAATGAATAAATTGCTTTGAAATAATAAGTCAATCAGATATATTTCTTTTAATTTTTACAAAAAAAGTTTGATGTATGATAATATATTTGTGACATTCTTAGGAAACATGAAACTGATGGTATATTATTACCAGAGATAGTGATAGTCACACACACACTAGGTGTGGTTGAAATTACCCTCTGCATTTCACCCATCCCCTTGTTCCACCCCCTGGGATGTGAGCGGAGCAGTGAGCAGCAGCGGTGGCCGCGCTCGGGAATCATTTTGGTGATTTAACCCCCAATTTAACCCTTGATGCTGAGTGCCAAACAGGGAGGTAATGGGTCCCATTTTTATAGTCTTTGGTATGACTCGGCCGGGGTTTGAACTCACGACCTACCGATTTCAGGGCGGACACTAACCACAAGGCCACTGAGCAGGTCAAAATGAAACTACTTTCCAACCTAAATTCATACAAAAATAACGATACATTATTAACATTACCAACATTATTATTACAGATTCATACATAAATCAAGCAGATATTTCTTATTTTAAGAAAAAACATGTTTAATGTATAATAATAGTGTTTGTTTCATTATTAGATAGTTTTGAATCAAAATATATGCAATTGCATGCAATAAATGTTTTTTTTTTTCTGTCAAAATAGAAAGAAAGAATACATTTAGTAAGTACTTTATTGATGCATATTATTTCCAGGCTTTGGTGGGCCATATAAAATGATGTGGCGGGCCAGATCTGGCCCCCGGGCCTTGAGTTTGACACATGTGGTCTATAATGACTCCAAGGCTGGTGGCTGTGGAATGTACAGAGTTCTTAAGAAAGTCCAAGTCCAGCAGAGGATCACTGTTGCACAGCAGCACAACTTCAGTTATTTTGCTCATTTAGCTTTAAAAAAATGCTGTGCCAACCAGGCCTTGACGTCATTTAAGCACTCAAATAGGGATCCTAGGGGGGTACGATCATATATATATATATATATATATATATATATATATATATATATATTTGTCAGTCATTTGCATAAAAATGATAAAAGATGCCATGCTTTCTGAATATAGCACCAAGGGGAGTGATATAAAGTGCAAACAGGATGGGCCCAAGAACTGAGCCTTGGGGGACTCCACAGTCAAGGGGGGCGATGGATGAAGTTGAGTCCCCCCTGCTGCGTTGTGGTCGGATAGTAACGCGTGGATCGTTTCCCCAAGATGCAGACGGAAACTCCGGAGGCAAGGTGCAGGTTAAACAGTGATTTATTCCTCATAAATCAGTCCGGATACAAACAAACAGAACAAGCGTGCCGATAGCACGGGAAGCTAATGGAATAGCTAACACAGGAATCAAGAGGTAACGACGTAACTGTTGCATTTAGCAAATAAGACAGCCAGACTGAGTATGGCGAAAAACAGGAATCAATGCCCGGAAGCAGGTGAGCGCCCCGAACACTAAAGTTTAAGTTAAAGTACAAATGATTGTCACACACACACTAGGTGTGGTGAAATGTGTCCACTGCATTCGACCCGTCCCCTTGTTCACCCCCTGGGAGGTGAGGCGAGCAGTGAGCAGCAGTGGTGGCCGCGCCCGGGAATAATTTTTGGTGATTTAACCCCCAATTCCAACCACTGATGCTGAGTGCCAAGCAGGGAGGTAATGGGTGCCATTTTTATAGTCTTTGGTATGACTCGGCCGGGGTTTGAACTCACAACCTACCGATCTCAGGGCGGACACTCAAACCACCAGGCCACTGAGGCAGGTGAAACTAATCAGCACCCATGGTAACCAAAACACAAACCCAGGAGTGCTGAAAACAGAACTGAGGGAGTCAAACTAACTGAACAAAACATGATCCGGGCTACGAATTCTGACACCCCCAAGCTTACACAGAAACTTCTGTGAACCACTTCAGAGCAGTCCCCCTGACACCTACATAGTCTTCCAAACAAGATAAACGAATTGTGTGGTCAACTGTGTCAAAAGCAGCAGTCAGGTCAATAAAATGGCTGAACTGCCAGAATCAGCCATTAAAAACAAGTCATTAAAACCATTAAGAGTACAGACTCGGTGCTGTGGAAGGCTCTGTAACCTGACTGAAAAGTATCTCAAATGCCACTGTCATTTAAAAAATGCTGTATCTGCGTAAAAACGCCCTTCTCTAAAATCTTGGATACAAACGGGAGCTTAGAAATAGGCCCATAGTTGGACAAGACAGAAGGGTCAAGATTGGTCTTTTCTAACAAAGGTTCAAAAGGTAGATATTGAAAGGGTAAAAGAAAACACAATTTTGGGGGTCAATAATAGATGATAAAATGAACTGGAAATCTCATGCAAAGAATATACAACATAAAGTAGCAAGAAACACGTCAATAATGAATAAAGTAAAACATGTTCTAGATCACGATAGCATCAAGGCCATTCGAGGGAGTCAAATCGTAGATTAAGATGTTTTCTTCGAGCAGTCAAAACAATGACATTCCTGCTCCGTGTCCGTGCTGGCTCTCTCAAGTTCTATTTAATTCTTCCTTCTCAACAAGCTTTTCCATGATGAGATCCATTTTGCGATTCAAATCAGAAATCGCCACAGTCTGTGTTCCCACAGCCCAACCCAATCCTTCCATTGCGATGAACAACCATTGGGCCCCTTGAGTGGCTGCCATCGTCTTCCGAATTTGACGATACACCAGAGCAATGCCCAGCCCAATCAGCAGGTGCCCCACGATCACGGTTCCAAATAGGTAGATGTTTTCCACGTCCTCGATGGAAAGGACTGAGAGGCACATGATTCTCCGTTTATCCCAGGAGTCTCTCACGTACCCAGCAGCAATGGTTCCATCAGGGCAGTCAGCCTCCCCCGAACCTCTTTTCCTTGTCGAAAAGACTTTGTCAATTGCGTCGAGAGTCCAGCTGATCATATCCATGTTCGATGTTTAGATTTGAGGACAGCGCAAAGAATGAGGCTTCAAAAAAGTTCAGACAGGACAAGGACACGAAGAAAGCAAGCAGGGAAGGAGGGAGCGGAGAAAAATGTGACCGCCCTCACCAAGAGGCAAGACAGAAAATATAATACATTTAGAATATACAAACGTTTGTATACTAATATACAATATAATCATACTTGCCAACCCTCCCGGATTTTCCGGGAGACTCCCGAAATTCAGCGCCTCTCCCAAAAACCTCCCGGGACAAATTTTCTTCCGAAAATCTCCCGAAATTCAGGCGGAGCTGGAGGCCACACCCCCTCCAGCTCCATGCGGACCTGAGTGACGTGTCGACAGCCTGTTTTCACGTCCGCTTTCCCACAATATAAACAGCGTGCCTGCCCAATCACGTTATAACTGTAGAATGATCGAGGGCGAGTTCTTGGTTTCTTATGTGGGTTTATTTTTAGGCAGTTTCATTAACGTCCTCCCAGCGCGGTAACAACACACAACAACAGCAGTCACGTTTTCGTCTACCGTAAAGCAGTTTGTCTGCCGTAAACAGCAATGTTGTGACACTCTTAAACAGGACAATACTGCCATCTACTGTACATGCATATGTGACAATAACATCTAGGGCTTTTAGAGAGTGCAGTGCACAACTGCGCACACAACAAGGAGACGAAGCAGAATGCATCATCAGAGAGGGTGTTCAGCATGGTTAGAAAAATAGTGACAGAGAATAGAACAAGGATGGACAATGCAACCCTTAACTCAACAATGAGTAGATGAGTGTTATGTGTGTGTATATGTGTAAATAAATGAACACTGAAATTCAAGTATTTCTCTTATTTTTATATATATATATATATATATATATATATATATATATATATATATATATATATATATATATATATATATATATATATATGTGAAATACTTGACTTGGTGAATTCTAGCTGTAAATATACTCCTCCCCTCTTAACCTCGCCCCCAACCACGCCCACACCGACCACGCCCCCCACCTACCGAAATCGGAGGTCTCAAGGTTGGCAAGTATGAATATAATAATAAATAATTTAATAAATATAGATGTATAAATAATCAATTTTATAATCAAATCGTTGTGCCCGACTCGTAATCGAATGATGAGGTGCCCAAAGATTCCCACCTCTAATTTGAATGTTTAAATTAGCATTTTTGTTTGAAACAATTCACCCGCAAATCCGGCCCTCACACACTTTGTAAAAAAAAAAAACGAATGTGGACAAATGTATTTAGGACTGCTGATCTAGAAGAAGTAAAAGTCATTACAAGGTTTCTTTACGTGAACCTGACTGTTGCCCGAGGCAAACATATCTATAAGACACAAATGGTGGCATGGTGGGCCGGGGTGTCCAATTTTGGCTTTAGCCTGCCTGAGGCGCGCGGCGGTACAGCGAGCTTGTTCCGAACGGGCCACACATCCCCGCCGCGGGATATCCTCCTAACACACCCGCTGTTTGTCGGGGGCCTTTGAGTACTATTCTCGGGGGGATTCAATGCCAGACAACTCCGCTGCGAGGTTGACAGTGGAATCAGACTTCTCTGATTCTAGAACATTGTGGATTGTTTGTAAACCTTGAAAATAGTCTGTTGTTGCTGTTCTATAGAGCTTGCATGGAGGTGTGTAGTCCCACCCTGTGCCATCCGACTCCCCAGTGACAGTGATGCCTATGCTAATCCTGTTTGTGTTGCTTTTAGGCACAGCTGTGTCTGTCCTTGTGTGCAAGTGTGTGTGTGTGTGTGTGTGTGTGTGTGTAAGTGCAAGTTAGTGTATCCAAGTGGGGTTTCTGGCATTTACCTGAGCAGTGGAGCATCAGCAGCTGTCACCCACAGCTCACCTCAGGGATGTTTCCTGAGTCACTGAGACAAGTTGATCTTTGCAAAGATCACCTCAACCCCACAGGCTCCAATAAGACAAAGCCACACCTGGTGTGGACTTCGCTTCTATAAAGACAAAAATCGCACATTGGTGTTGCTGCTGTTAATTGAGTCACGCTGTGTGTCAGTACTGCAGCTGCATAAAATACCAAGATAATTAAAGCTGCAAGCAGCAATGGACGGGACCGACTTTGAGGGCTCATAAAATCCAAACCGGAGCAGTAATTAAAACTCTTTCATCAACTTTTAATCAGAAGGGTTCAATCTCTCTCCTGTGCTAATTTGAAGCTGACACGACAAACGCGCTCAGAGGAGATAATGTTTGAAAAAAGGTGACTGTTTTTACACAGTTTTTGTTTTGAAGGGGGAATTGCAAACTTCCTGTTGATTTTTGCTGGGGGTTGTCAGTGTATGAAATGTAGATCCAAGTGAGACCTACATAGAGGTTTTTGTTTCATGTCTCTACGACATTCCTGCTGGGAGTTACAGGCAGTTTTGTCTGTGTTTTGTTCCTTGAGTTTTGGGGTTTGGTTTTTTGATTAGATCACAATTTTCGCCAGTCCTGATGTGTGTGTCCAAGTTGGTGAGTTTTGAAGCATGTTAAGGGGGTCAAATTACAGCTCAAAGAGGCGGCGGTATAATAATAAAACGCTAGAAATACAATAGGGTCCTCTGTTCCAAAGGGACTCGGTCCCTAATGATGCTCACTTCTGATTGACACTGTCAGAGTATTAATTCATTTAAGAAAACATTTACCATTAGTTGCTTTTACAGTTCCATCGTTTCATGATGCCCACTCCACGGAAAATACACTATATTGCCAAAAGTATTTAGTCACCTGCCTTGACTCACTCCTATATGAACTTGAAGTGCCATCCCATTCCTAACCCATAGGGTTCAATATGATGTCGGTCCACCTTTTGCAGCTATTACAGCTTCAACTCTTCTGGGAAGGCTGTCCACAAAGTTACGGAGTGTGTTTATAGGAATTTTCCACCATTCTTCCAAAAGCGCATTGGTGAGGTCACGCACTGATGTTGGTCAAGAAGCTCTCAGTCTCCGTTCTAATTCATCCCAAAGGTGTTCTATTAGGTTCAGGTCAGGACTCTGTGCAGGCCAGTCAAGTTCATCCACACCAGACTCTGTCATCCATGTCTTTATGGACCTTGCTTTGTGCACTGGTGCACAGTCATGTTGGAAGAGGCCCGCTCCAAACTGTTCCCACAAGGTTGGGAGCATGGAATTGTTCGAAATGTTTTGGTATTCTGGAGCATTCAAAGTTCCTTTCACTGGAACTAAGGAGCCAAACCCAACTCCTAATAAAACAACCCCACACAATAATTCCTCCTCCACCAAATTTCACACTCGGCACAATGAAGTCCAAAATGTAGCGTTCTCCTGGCAACCTCCAAACCCAGACTTGTCCATCAGATTGCCAGATGGAAAAGCGTAATTAATCACTCCAGAGAAGGCGTCTCCACTGGGTTAGAGTCCAGTGGCGACGTGCTTTACATCACTGCATCCAACGCTTTGCATTGGACTTGGTGATGTATGGCTTAGATGCAGCTGCTCGGCCATGGAAACCCATTCCATGAAGCTCTCTGCGTATTGTACGTGGGCTAATTGGAAGGTCACATGAAGTTTGGCGCTCTGTAGGACAGAAAGTCGGCGACCTCGTTGCACTATGCTCTTCAGCATCCGCTGACCCCTCTCTGTCAGTTTACGTGGCCTACCACATCGTGGCTGAGTTGCTGTTGTTCCCAAACTCTTCCATTTTCTTATAGTAAAGCAGACAGTTGACTTTGGAATATTTAGGAGCGAGGAAATATCACGACTGGATATATGATAGTGTTGATAATCTTTATGGTCCTCCTGTCCCACTCCTTAATGAGGAACTGAACTTTTTGGGGAATATTGCCTATTGTTCACAATCCTTATGAGAGATAAGAACACGTGTGTTTGTTTTGTTGGCATTCTAATTTGCATTTAATCGACTCGTTGGGAGCAATGCATTCTGCCTCTAAATCGCTCTAAAACCGCATCAAAACCCGAAAACAATGCTTCATTTTTGTTCAGTAACCTGTGTAATTACCACGATATTGTTAGAGCAAACACTGAGACACTGTTTATTTAGCGTAGTAACACATCGCCTCGGGACAGCATGCTAAGACATTAGCCATAACGCAGCTACTGCGTCAGCAGCTGAATGGCTGTTGAGTTTGTAATGCACAACACAATGCAATAAGACACCAATCTGTACTGACTGAAAACATGAACAATCATATTACAGTATCAGTAAATTATTATCCCATATTTCATGTTGTGCTTGTACACAGCTGGCTCAAATGTGTATGTACTGTAGTTGTAGTAAAACGCATGATCAATAATATGTATCATGATTAGAGATGTCCGATAAATGCGTTAAAATGTAATATCGGAAATTATCGGTATTGGGGTTTTTTTTTTTTTTAAATCGGTATCGTTTTTTTTTTTGTTTTTTTTTTTTTATTAAATCAACATAAAAAACACAAGATACACTTACAATTAGTGCACCAACCCAAAAAAAACTCCCTCCCCACTCATTCACACTCATTCACACAAAAGGGTTGTTTCTTTCTGTTATAAATATTCTGGTTCCTACATTATATATCAATATATATCAATACAGTCTGCAAGGGATACAGTCCGTAAGCACACATGATTGTGTGTGCTGCTGGTCCACTAATAGTACTAACCTTTAACAGTTAATTTTACTCATGTTCATTAATTACTAGTTTCTATGTAACTGTTTTTATATTGTTTTACTTTCTTTTTTATTCAAGAAAATGTTTTTAATTTATTTATCTTATGAATTTTTTTAAAATAACCTTATCTTCACCATACCTGGTTGTCCAAATTAGGCATAATAATGTGTTAATTCCACGACTGCATATATCGGTTGAAATCGGTATCGGTTGATATCGGTATCAGTAATTAAAGAGTTGGACAATATCGGATATCGGCAAAAAGCCATTATCGGACATCCCTAATCATGATCAATAATATAGTGACTCACTCGATGGACAGTTGTCCGTCTGTTTGGCCGAGGACTTTTTTTTTCCAGTTGATTTTGGGTAAGCACGCCATTTATGTCGGCAAAGCTTGGCTCCAAGTTCCACATTTGCAACGACATGCTTCCGTCTGCCCTAGCCTTTCACCCACTCTTTGTGCTCACTCAGCTTCTATAACCAGTAGTTTCCTTATATTCAGCTTTAAGAGGATAAGGATGTAAATCCTACTTTGTCCAAAATTAATAATTTTAATAATAATAATTAGGGATGTCCGATAATGGCTTTTTGCCGATATCCGATATTCCGATATTGTCCAACTCTTTAATTACCGATACCGATATCAACCGATACCGATAACAGATATATGCAGTCGTGGAATTAACACATTATTATGCCTAATTTGGACAACCAGGTATGGTGAAGATAAGGTACTTTTTAAAAAAATTTATAAAATAAGATAAATAAATTAAAAACATTTTCTTGAATAAAAAAGAAAGTAAAACAATATAAAAACAGTTACATAGAAACTAGTAATTAATGAAAATGAGTCAAATTAACTGTTAAAGGTTAGTACTATTAGTGGACCAGCAGCACGCACAATCATGTGTGCTTACGGACTGTATCCCTTGCAGACTGTATTGATATATATTGATATATAATGTAGGAACCAGAATATTAATAACAGAAAGAAACAACCCTTTTATGTGAATGAGTGTGAATGAGTGTAAATGGGGGAGGGAGTTTTTTTGGGTTGGTGCACTAATTGTAAGTGTATCTTGTGTTTTTTATGTTGATTTAATTAAAAAAAATAAAAATTAAAAAAATTAAATGATACCGATAATTTAAAAAACGATACCGATAATTTCTGATATTACATTTTAACGCATTTATCGGCGGATAATATCGGCAGGCCGATATTATCGGACATCCCTAATAATAATGCATTTGATTTAAAACACACTTTACATTTGCGTACAAATCTCAAAGTGCTAAAAAACAGACAATTTAAATAATATAGTAAAAACTTTACAAAATAAGTAAAAAAAAAATGCGTAAAAGGCAGGTGATGCAAATCGACAGTCGGCCTTCCTGGACAAAAAATTCTTAAGGTGCTGTTTGAAGCACTCCACAGTTAGTGGGGCCCACAATTCCTCTGATAAAGCGTTCCAGAGGTGCGGAGCAGCCACTGAGAGAAGGCTTTGTCTCCCATGGAGACAGAGTCTTTGGTTGACAGAGACGGTGAGTGTTCGTGGACCGTAGGGATCTGGATGTGCTCTGTATGGTGGGGAGGTCTTTCAAGTATTGTGGAGCTTTTCCATGGATGCATTGGTGAATGAGAAGGCATAGTTCATATTCAATACAGAGATGTATCTGGAGCCAAAAGAGATTATGGAGAATCAGGTTTATGTGATCAAACTTAACGTGTCCTCGCCAGGACCCTGGCAGCACTTTTCTGAATGTGCTGAATCTTTAGAAGGTTTCTGCCCAGAATCCCGACATTGAACCCTTACAATAATCCAGCCTGTAGGCGTGAAGAAGCTTTGTAGCATCACATATGTAAAGAGAGGGGTGGAGTTTGGCAATGTTCCTCAGATGAAAGTAAGCAGTTTTGGATCGATGATGGACATGTGAATGAAAAGGGAGGTGGGGGTCAAACTTGACACCCAAGTTGGTAACACAGGAGGAGGGGGTAGTGGTATGGCCAGAGAAACAGATGCAATTCACAGAAGGGGAACGGAGTTGGTGGGGGGTGGCAATCAAGAGAGCTTCGTTTTTGGTGCTGTTTAGCTGGAGGAAGTTCTGTGACATCCACGCTTCTATCTACTCCAGGCAAGAAGTGAGAGCAGCAGAGGCGGAGGAAGAGGCCGGGTCCAGTCTCACATAAGGCTGAGTGTCATCGGCATAACTATGGAACAACACTCCATGCCTGGCGATGACGTGGTCCAGAGGGTCGGCCCAAGAACTGATCCTTGTGGAACTCAACAAGAGACCGTATGAGTCTTAGATTTAAAGCCAAGGCCACATACTCAGCTATATCAATGAGATAGGACCACAACCATCTCAGACCAGTGCCAGAAAAAACGATTATTGTATGAAGGAGAATTGAATATTCCATCCATCCATCCATCCATCCATTTTCTGCCTCATGTCCCTTTCGGGGTCGTGGGGGGTGCTGGTGCCTATCTCAGTTGCATTCGGGCGGTAAGCCGCCACCTCATCACAGGGCCAACACAGATAGACAGACAACATTCACACTCACATTCACACACTAGGGCCAATTTAGTGTTGCCAATCAGCCTATCCCCAGGTGCATGTCTTTGGAGGTGGGAGGAAGCCGAAGTACCCTGAGGGAACCCACGCAGTCACGGCGAGAACTTGCAAACTCCACACAGAAAGATCCCGAGCACAGGACCAAACCCAGGACGTATTGTGAGGCACACGTACTTACCCCTGTATTCGATTGCGTCAAATACGGCTGCGAGGTCCAGAAGCAGAAGTAATGTTGAGACCCTGACCAGGGCTGTCTCTGTGCTACGGTTTGACCGGAAACCTGACTGGAATTTTTCAAAAAGATTGTTTTCTTTGAGGTGGTCCTAAAGTTGGGCAGAAACAACCCTTTCCATGACCTTAACCAGGACAGGGCGGTTGGAGATGGGACGGTAGTGTGCCAAAATGTCAGGATGCAGTGTTTTTTTTAAGATGAGGACAAATTATGGCCGTTTTTAGCATAGGTGGGACGTGACCACTCTATTTAATAATACCACCTTAACATTTGACAACCAAACAATTACACAAGGCAACTCAGTAAAGAATCTGGGTATTATCTTTGACCCAACTCTCTCGTTTGAGTCACACATTAAGAGTGTTACTAAAACAGCCTTCTTTCATCAGCGTAATATCGCTAAAATTCGTTCTATTTTGTCCACTAGCGACGCTGAGATCATTATTCATGCGTTCGTTACGTCTCGTCTAGATTAATGTAACGTATTATTTTCGGGTCTCACTATGTCTAGCATTAAAAGATTACAGTTGGTACAAAATGTGGCTGCTAGACTTTTGACAAGAACAAGAAAGTTTGATCATATTACGCCTATACTGGCTCACCTGCACTGGCTTCCTGTGCACTTAAGATGTGACTTTATGGTTGTAGTACTTACGTATAAAATACTACACGGTCTAGCTCCATCCTATCTTGACGATTGTATTGTACCATATGTCCCGGCAAGAAATCTGCGTTCAAAGAACTCTGGCTTATTAGTGATTCCCAGAGCCCAAAAAAAGTCTGCGGGCGATAGAGTGTTTTCTATTCGGGCTCCAGTACTATGGAATGCCCTCCCAGTAACAGTTAGAGATGCTACCTCAGTAGAAGCATTTAAGACCCATCTTAAAACTCATTTGTATACTCTAGCCTTTAAATAGACCCCTCTTTTAGACCAGATGATCTGCCTTTTCTTTTCTGCTCTGCCCCCTTCTCCTTCGTGGACGGGGGGGCACAGATTCGGTGACCACAGATGAAGCGCTAGCTGTCCAAAGTCGGGACCCAGGGTGGACCACTCATCTGTGCATCAGTTGGGGGCATCTCTGCGCTGCTGACCTGTCTCCACTCAAGATGATCTCCTGCTGGCCCCACTATGGACTGGACTCTCACTATTATGTTAGATCCACTATGGACTGGACTCTCACAATATCATGCTAGATCCACTCGACGTCAATTGCACCGGTCGCCCAGAGGGGGAGGGGGGGGCACATCTGCGGCCCCCTCCAAGGTTTCTTATTGTCATCCCATTGGGTTGAGTTTTTTCTTTCCCTGATGTGGGATCTGAGCCGAGGATGTTGTTGTGGCTTGTGCAGCCCTTTGAGACACTCATGATTTAGGGCTATATAAGTAAACATTGATTGATTGATTGATTAACTGATAGATTGATAAAGAGATTGATTTATTAATGTAGTAATAAGCCTATGGCAGATGCATTGGACTTAACCAGGGGGGTTGGACGAGGGTCAAAGGGACAAGAGTAAGGGCTTCATCTTCGGGACAATACTCTCCAATTCGCTCTTGGTAGTAATGGCCCACTCAGAGAAGCCTCCTTCTGGTCCAGTTAAAGGCAACTTCAGCTGATGATTTCCAGTAGCAGACAGTGACGTTGTCTACCTTTGTATGCCATGGAGTCACTACACTGCTTTTCTGATTCATTATTCCAAGCACTGGTTTTTGGTTTGATCAATTTATTTACTGAGGAAAAAAGTTGTTTAGAATTGCCTGTGTTGTTGTTTATTGCATTTGACTAGTATTTTGATCTGCCAATAGTTAGTTAATGCTCTTGAATAGAGCCTTTATTGTTCTCTGTACAGCAGATTGTGAACAGTTGAATTGCTTTTTCACAGCGCCACGCTCAAGACCACATCCAGCTGTTTCAATCTGTTGAAGCTCACTAGTGAGCCACGACACTGATTTAGTGAAAGGGACTATTTGTGGCCGGGTTCGAATTTCAGCCCCTTTAACTCCATTATCAAGGCTACTCTTACATCTCTAGAGGACCTGTATGAGAGACACTGCAGCGGAAGAGCAAACAGCATCCTCAGGGACTCATCCCACCCAGGTCACTACTGGCTTGAACTCTTGCCCTCAGGGAGGCGCTATAAGACCATCAAAGCAAGGACAAATAGACTGAAAAACAGTTTCTATCGTAGAGATGTTATTGCCCTAAACTCTGCACTTACCTGAACACTCACCACTTTATTAACTTGCTTACCTCTGATAGAGATCTGCTGTGCAATATGTTTTTAACATTTTTATTATGTTTTTACATTTTTTGTTATTGTTTGTTGTCTTAAGAGTATTTTATGTAGGTTGTTTTAAAAGCACTGAGCTGGATTGCTGTTCAATTCCGTTGTTTAAATGCAATGACAATAAAGGTATTCTGATTCTGACATTTTGGCCAACACACTTCCAATACACTCTTGTGGGACCACTTGTACTTGAATTGGACCTTTAGCTGTTTGGCTGTGAAAAATCACATTGATTTCAGCTTCAGTTTAAGTTACAAAATATGTTAAGTCAAAACTAGC
This sequence comes from Nerophis lumbriciformis, assembly GCF_033978685.3. Taxonomy (NCBI): domain Eukaryota; kingdom Metazoa; phylum Chordata; class Actinopteri; order Syngnathiformes; family Syngnathidae; genus Nerophis; species Nerophis lumbriciformis. The sequence continues at coordinate 21,098,239 of NC_084565.2, forward strand.
TTGCCCTATGAGTGTAGTAAGGTCTTTATCAACATACATTTAAAAATCTTCAAATGTTGGTACATTGGACATTGCACTGTGACTATATACAGTGTAACTGTTACTCCCTCCGAGGTCTTAATCAAGGCTCAAGTTGTTTGTTTTACTCACAGACATTTACTTCTTCACATTACCAACAATGCCAAATAAAATGCCGTCAGAACTAATAAAATAAGCAAACAGAACTTACAATTAGTCTGACATCCAAACAAAGAAAACACCTTGATTTCACATATATAGCAGAAGTAATCATGCCTCATTGGCCTCATAAACTCCAAGGGAATAAAGCTTATTTTCAATCCGAGACTCTATTAGCGTCTTCCACATCAAAGACTATAAAAATGGGACCCATTACCTCCCTGCTTGACACTCAGCATCAAGGGTTGGAATTGGGGGTTAAATCACCAAAAATTATTACCGGGCGCGGCCACCGCTGCTGCTCCCTGCTCCCCTCACCTCCCAGGGGGTGATCAAGGATGATGGGTCAAATGCAGAGAATAATTTCGCCACACCGAGTGTGTGTAAGACAATCATTGGCACTTTAACTTTAACTTGTTGTCTCATGCTGCTTCCTTAATTCCGTCACATTTTAATTGTCCCCCCCAACAACGTGACCAAACCGGAACAAAAAAATATATTCCCCTCTCAATTTACATGGGTTTGTAACAAAAATAAAGTTAACATAAACTTGCATGAATTAACCCAAGGACATACCTTTCTAATCACATTATGTGTGTTGGGAACTCGCATGGCTGCCGGATTTGTGACCCCAAGATGCAGGAACCAGGAGAGCGGAGAGCAGGTAAGAGGAGTTTAATTTACTCAAAACAGCAAAGAAAACAGTCGTGCATAAAAGGTCCAAAAAATAAATCAATCCTCGAGCACTGAGGAGTGGCATGAATGGAAGCCTGTTGATTGGCACCAGGTGTGGACCGGCTGCCAATCAACAGCAGGTGAGGAGGAAAAACAGCGCTCAGCGGGAAATAGAAACAAAATAAGAACACTGATCGGAAGTAAACACAAAACAAGGAAGCACAAACAGAAATGGAGTGACAGATCGTCACAATGTGGACAATATGAACTTATATTTATGCATTGTATTTATTTATTCTTACTCGAGATGTCCGTTTTTGCCGATATTCCGATATAGTCCAACTCTTAATTACCGATTCTGATATCAACCGATACCGATATATACAGTCGTGGAATTAACACATTATTATGCCTAATTTTGTTGTGATGCCCCTCTGGATGCATTAAACAATGTAACTTTACCATGAATTGATTAACGTGGACAAGTTGAAAAACTTATTCGGGTGTTACCATTTAGTGGTCTATTGTACAGAATATGTACTGTACTGTGCAATCTACTAATACAAGTTTTAATCAATCAATCAAAAACAAGGTTTTCCAAAATAAGAGAACAACTTCAACTCAAGTTATGGAAAAAAGTGCCAACATGGCACTGCCATATTTATAATTGAAGTCACAAAGTGCATTATTTTTTTTAACATGCCTCATAACAGCAGCTTTTTTTTGGGGGGGTTTGTTTGTTTTTTTTTTTGTCATAAAAAAATACAATCATGCGTGCTTACGGACTGTATCTCTGCAGACTGTATTGGTCTATATTGATATATAATGTAGGAACCAGAAATATTAATAACAGAAAGAAACAACCCTTTTGTGGGAATGAGTGTGAATGGGGGAGGGAGGTGCACTAATTGTAAGTGTATCTTGTGTTTTTTATGTTGATTTAATAAAAAAAAAAAAAAAAAACATTTTTTTATTTATTTTTTTATTTCTTGTGCGGCCCGGTACCAATCGATCCACGGACTGGTACCGGGCCGCGGCCCGGTGGTTGGGTACCACTGTACTAGAGCATACTTGCCAACCTTGAGACCTCCAAATTCGGGAGGTGGGCTGGGTTTGGTGGTAGCGGGGGTGTATATTGTAGCATCCCGGAAGAGTTAGTGTTGCAAGGGGTTCTGGGTATTTGTTCTGTTGTGTTACGGTGCGGATGTTCTCCCGAAATGTGTTTGTCATTCTTGTTTGGTGTGGGTTCACAGTGTGGCGCATATTTGTAACAGTGTTAAAGTTGTTTATACGGCCACCCTCAGTGTGACCTGTATGGCTGTTGACCAAGTATGCTTTGCATTCACTTGTGTGTGTGAAAAAGCCGCATATATTATGTGATTGGGCCGGCACGCTGTTTGTATGGAGGAAAAGCGGACGTGACGACAGGTTGTAGAGGATGCTAAAGGCAGTGCCTTTAAGGCACGCCCCCAATAATGTTGTACGGGTGGAAATCGGGAGAATGGTTGCCCCGGGAGAGTTTCGGGAGGGGCACTGAAATTCGGGAGTCTCCCTGAAAAATAAGATAATTTCCGATATTACATTTTAAATCATTTATCGGCCATCTCTAATTCTTACCAACTATGAAATGATGTATCAAATATACATGTTGCTTCCGTCAGCAGCTACAATAACACTGCACGTGTTTTTTCACTATTATTTGAAAGTGCCCAAATGAGTGCAATCTCCTGTTGCACCTTCCCCGGAGGTATAGTAGATTTCCCTTATGGTGCATTCAGTGCCCCGTCACCTGAGCACTGTTGAACTGTGATCCAAAGCAGCTTTTAATAAATCCGCTTGTCATCACGTTAAATTGTAACAATAAAAATGAGGACAGTAAATGTGTTGGCTTGCAAGACCCGGAAAAATACAACAGCTGCTAAATAAAAAGGCAGTAAACAATACAGCATTTGCCAAAATAAGATCTAATAAGAATCAAAACAAAAACATGGTAATTGCAGCCATGTTCTTGCATAGAACACCCAAGGGAAGGGAGCCTCTATACTGTATAAACACTGAGAGACAAAAGCAGGGACGCTCTTCTTCCCATCAACAACCCCCCCCCAACCCCCATCTCGCTTCACTTAATTTCCACCTTTCCAGCGTGATGTGCGACAGCAACAAGGAGCTGGATTAAAATAACTGCGGCAGAACTGAAGGAGGAGGCTCGCTGGAGAAAGACACAAGGGAAACTGATTGAATAGGAATCCCAATGCCCATTCATAATGAATGGGCATTCTGCTTTTTTTTTACTGAAATGTATGTATTTTGTATTTGATTGTTTTTATGATGATTGTATTTTTTGATTTTAATATTTTTTCCTTCTTTTACTTCTCTGTAAAGCACTTTTGAATTGCCTTGTGTACCAATTGTGCTCTACAAATGCAACTGCCTTGCCTTGCCTATTGCGCAGGCATCAAATGTGTTTTTCTGCAACACTTATGTCAAAAAAAAGACTTTACTCAAACAAGGGTTTTGAGAGTAAATACTGCATTAAACCAAATATAGGATGAGTATAAAACAACTAACTGGCATCTCTTTTGCTTGAATTTTACAATTTTACCGCTAAAAACAGTGGTATTGTTTCTCCATTCCATTCCATTTATTCAATTTTTTTATATGCTGTAAAATCAACTTTGGTACTGTTTTTTTTCCATATACAGTAAGACACTAAAACTTTAAAAAACAAACCAAAAAAACTAAACAAAATTTTACAGTTAAAAAAAACAAAAACTGGTATCTCCGTTGCTTGAATTTTACCGCTAAAAACAGTGGTATTGTTTCTCCATTCCATTTATTAAATTTTTTATATGCTGTAAAATCAACTTTGATACTGTTTTTTTTCCCATATACAGTAAGACACTAAAACATTAAAAAACAAACCGAAAAAACAAAACAAGATTTTACGGTTATTAAAAACAAAAACTGGCAGCTCTTTTGCTTGAATTTTACCGCTAAAAACAGTGGTATTGTTTCTCCATTCCATTCGTTTTATATGCTGTAAAATCAACTTTGATACTGTTTTTTTTCCATATACAGTAAGACACTAAAACATTAAAAAAACAAACCGAAAAAACAAAACAACAAGATTGTACGGTAAAAAAAACAAAAAACTGGCATCTCTGTTGCTTGAATTTTACAGCTAAAAATGGTGGTATTGGTTCTCCATTCCATTCCATTTATAAAAAAAATGTATATGCTGTAAAATCAACTTTGATACTGTTTTTTTCCATGCACAGTAAGACACTAAAACATTAAAAAACAAACCGAAAAAACAAAACAACAAGATTTTACGGTAAAAAAAACTAAAACTGGCATCTCAGTTGCTTGAATTTTACCGCTAAACCAGTGGTATTGTTTCTCCATTCCATTCCATTTATTAAATTTTTTTATTTGCTGTAAAATCAATTTTGGTACTGTTTTTTCCCATATACAGTAAGACACTAAAACATTAAAAAACAAACCGAAAAAACAAAACAACAAGATTTTACGGTAAAAAAAAAACAAAAACTGGCATGTCAGTTGCTTGAATTTATCGCTAAAACAGTGGTATTGTTTCTCCATTCCATTCCATTTATTCAATTTTTTCATATGCTGTAAAATAAACGTTGGTACTGTTTTTTTTCCATATACAGTAAGACACTAAAACATTAAAAAACAAACCGAAAAAACAAAACAAGATTTTACGGTAAAAAACAAAACAAAAACTGGCATCTCTGTTGCTTGAATTTTACAGCTAAAAACAGTGGTATTGTTTCTCCATTCCATTCCATTTATTACATTTTTTTATATGCTGTAAAATCAATTTTGGTACTGTTTTTTTTCCATATACAGTAAGATACTAAAACATTAAAAAACAAACCGAAAAAACAAAACAACAAGATTATACGGTAAAAAAAAAAAAAAACTGGCATCTCTGTTGCTTGAATTTTACCGCTAAAAACAGTGGTATTGTTTCTCCATTCCATTCCATTTATTATCTATCCATCCATTACATTTTTTTATATGCTGTAAAATCAACTTTGGTACTGTTTTTTCTCCATATACAGTAAGACACTAAAACATCAAAAAACAAACCGAAAAAAACAAAACAAGATTTTACGGTTAAAAAAACAAAAACTGGCAGCTCTGTTGCTTGAATTTTATCGCTAAAAACAGTGGTATTGTTTTTCCATTCCATTCCATTTTTTTATATGCTGTAAAATAAACTTTGGTACTGTTTTTTTCCATATACAGTAAGACACGAAAATATTAAAAAAAAAAAATTTAATACAACAAGATTTTACGGTAAAAATCTCTCTTTCTTAAATTTTACCGCTAAAAACAGTGGTATTGTTTCTCCATTCCATTTATTAAATGTTATTTTTATGCTGTAAAAAAACAAAACACTGCTTTTACTGTAAAATTCTGGTGACTGAGCTGCCAATTTTTAAAGTTTAATTTAAATATTTTTTTCTTGCAGCTTTTGTAAAAAAATATATATTGTTAATGTATTATATATACATGTTTATTCATATATTACTCATTTTTAAAAGCGGTTCTCTGAGGGCAACCATAACTGCGAAGTGGCCCTCAATGAAAACCAGTTTGACACCCCTGCATGTATAAAAGGCAATCCCTCTTTTTAGAATTGTTCTTTTATTTGGGTCAATATGGTATATTTTAGCGGTTTCATGAATAAAGTGGACTCCTTTTAAAAGCAGTGAGACACCACGTCACCATCATTTCCTCTTCTAAGGTGTTCCAGTATCCGAGAACAGTTTGTGCTCAACCTTAGCGATTGAATTGTGTTTAAGTTCATGTAGTCCTGCTTCCAGCCTCTCAGGGTCCACCATTGTGTAACCAAGTGGACCCATCTGTGAAGGCTCATTGCTGTTCTCCTATCAGGGAGCTTGTCATTGATCAGACTGCCTTGTAGAGGACAGTGGGAATAAAAGCACACTGGTCATTAAAGGCCCCTTCACCGCTTTTATACACCATTACTCATCCGCATCCTATACCGAGAAAAACTTCACCGATTTGCATGACACTCAAAGCAACTGAATGAATGGTCTATTTTCAATTTTTTCTCATATACCGTATTTTCCGCACTATAAGGCGCACCTAAAAACCACAAATTTTCTCAAAAGCTAACAGTGCGCCTTATAACCCGGTGCGCTTTATTACGATTAATTTTCATAAAGTTTCGATCTCGCAACTTCGGTAAACAGCCGCCATCTTTTTTCCCGGTAGAACAGGAAGCGCTTCTTCTTCTACGCAAGCAACCGCCAAGGAAAGCACCCGCCCCCATAGAACAGGAAGCGCTTCACCCGCCCCCATAGAACAGGAAGCGCTTCACCCGCCCCCGGAAGAAGAAGAAAAAACGCGCGGATATCACCGTACGTTTCATTTCCTGTTTACATCTGTAAAGACCACAAAATGGCTCCTACTAAGCGATCCGGTTCATAAAAAGACGCAATCTCTCCATCCGCACACGGATTACTACCGTATTTCACAGCAACTGAACCGCACTGTGGAACGGGAGCACGTACGGTGAATATTCGCACCACAGGGAATGAAGTCATCCTTCACTGTGGTTCTAGCTTGCCATGCTAACTTCCACTCATGGTGATATTCAAAAGGAAGACCTTGCCAAAAGAGACCTTTCCAGCCGGCGTCATCATAAAAGCTAACTCGAAGGGATGGATGGATGAAGAAAAGATGAGCGAGTGGTTAAGGGAAGTTTACGCGAAGAGGCCGGGTGGCTTTTTTCACACAGCTCCGAAGGCGAACACACCTTCACTAAGACGGGCAGACAGCCTCGGACGACATACGCCAACATTTGCCAGTGGATCGTAAATGCTTGGGCAGATATTTCGGTCACAACTGTGGTCCGAGCTTTCCGGAAGGCAGGATTCACAGAACAACAGCGACACTGACTCCGATGACTTCTACGAGACGGAACCGGCCATTTTGGATACCACGCTTGCGCAACTTTTCAATTCGGACACCGAAGACGAAGAATTCGAAGGATTTACGAATGAAGAATAACTTCAGAAGGTGAGCGCTATGTTTATTTTGTGTGTTGTGACATTAACGTTCGAGCAACATTATGTTACTATTGCTCTACACCATTTTGAATTTTACTATGTTTGTGATTGCACATTTGCGTACATTTTGGGACAGAGTTGTTAGAACGCTGGTTTTCAATATATTATTAAAGTTTGACTGAACTATCTGACTGTTTTTTTGACATTCACTTTAGCGCAGCGTTTTTTTGACATTCACTTTAGCGCAGCGTAGGCGCGGCTTATAGTCCGGGGCGGCTTATTGGTGGACAAAATTATGAAATATGTAATTCATAGAAGGTGCGGCTAATAATCCGGTGCGCCTTATAGTGCGGAAAATACGGTATAAGGCGCACCGGATTATAAGGCGCATTAAAGGAGTCATATTATTATAATTTTATTCTAAATGTAGGAGACTTCCTTGTGGTCTACATAACATGTAATGATGGTTCTTTGGTCAAAATGTTGCATAGATTACGATTTACAGATCATCTTCAAGACACTTTCTGACAGTCGCTTCAGGATGCGCCGTTTTGTGGGCGGTCTTATTTACGTGGCTCACCTTCGACAGCGTCTTCTCCCCGTCATCTTTGTTGTAGCGGTGTAGCGTGCAAGGACGGGAGTGGAAGAAGTGTCAAAAGATGGAGCTAACTGTTTTAATGACGTTCAGACTTTACTTCAATCAATAACGGAGCAGCATCTCCTCATCCGTGGCTCACTAGTGCAACAACGTCGGAAATGCATCCCGTGAAAAACCGTCCGATAGGAACTCTCTAATAACTAAAGTTCCTTGGGTGAATAATATAAACTCACTACACCGGTATGTTTTAGCGCTTTCATGCCGAGTCTACTGACAGATATAAGTAAGAACTTTACACTACTTTATATTAGAAATGGCAACAGCGGAGGATGAATGTCCCATAACAAGAAGATAGAGAAAAAGAAGAAGCTTATCGACACGGACTACAAAGGCAGATTGGCGCAATTTTTCAGGATTCATGCAGATCCCAAATACAGATCAGTAGGTACCAGAAGGTAAGAAAAGTTGCTTTTGCATAATATCGCGATACAAAACACCAGATAATATGTCTTACCTTATACACACGCCCTAACAATACTCGTATGTTTAATGAGCGCCGTGTGTAGTGTTCTGTATTTTCAATGGCACATACAAAATGTTGGTGTTGTTTACTTGAGTCATATTGCCATCATATTGCAGTCTACACGTATCTGTTATGTTTGACTGCCATCTACTGGTCACACTTATCATTACACTATGTACCAAATGTATATACATGTATATATAGATATTGTTGAGTATTAAACTCTGCGACTGTTTTTTTCGGATATTGACCACGTTGGGGTTCCGGTCAGAGAACACACAGTCATCATTTGGACTTGTCATGCCAAATTTCTTCCCCCCCCATTTCCTTCCGGGGTCATTTCCTCTTACGTCATTTCCTCTTTAGTCATTGACTGCGATCGATAACACTTCGGCTTTGACTGCCCGTCGCTGGAAGGATACTTGTTTTTTTTGTTTTTTTTTATAATATAGCTTTAACAAAACGTCTGTATTAATCGGACAAATTAACTTAATATTTTTTGCACGTTACCACAAAGACAGAAGTTCCCAGCAGCGGCCCTAACACTCCGCCTGGAATTTTTCGAAGCCTGCTGGTGTTTGACATAAGTCCCCTGGGAAAGATAAAGACAAATGTCATTCAGCGACACCACCATTTTCAGGAGATTTGGATTCTACCGATCGCTGTCAATGACGTAAGAGGAAATGACGTAAGTAAGAGGAAATGACGTAAGAGAGAATGATCCCGGAAGTAAATGGGGGGGAAGGTTTTTGTAGGGGGAAGAAATTTGGCGTGACAGACTCCTCCAACTTTAATGGTGCATATTGATTTAGGTTCATTTATTTTAGTTAGTATCTGTAAATCACAAGCAAACACCCATCAACATTTATGTCATTTAACTAAACAACAATATATATATATATATATATATATATATATATATATATATATATATATATATATATATATATATGCCTATATATATATATATATATATATATATATATGCTCAAAGTAAAATACTAGAGACATGATATATTTCATTTCTACAATGGCACGTGAGCTAGCCACATTAGCAGCAACAATGCTATCCTTAACAGGGAGATGTTAGCTCGTAGCATTCTGACAACACAGCACCAATAATACTCATAAAACACCACTAAATGTCACAAAAACACAGTGATGTCTATTAATAAACTAGTCTTATATAATAAACAACATACTCACATCGTCAAAGACTAGAGCACCGATTAAACGTAGCAGAGAAACAAGTCAGCACACAAACACACGTCAAAAGGGAAGCGGAAGTGACACCTACAGGAAAGAAGCGGAAGTGACACTGTCAAGAAATGCTTCAAAATAAAGTATCTGAAAACGTAGATAACATGGGGAATTCTTAACAGATATATATGTATGTATCAGTGACGTGCGGTGAGGTTGATGGCTGGTGAGGCACTGACTTCATCACAGTCAGATTTACAAACATATGAACCCTAAAGAGTATCTTATTCACCATTTGATTGGCAGCAGTTAACGGGTTATGTTTAAAAGCTCATACCAGCATTCTTCCCTGCTTGGCACTCAGCATCAAGGGTTGGAATTGGGGGTTGAATCACCAAAAATTATTCACGGACGCGGTGCCGTTGCTGCCCACTGCTCCCCTCACATACCCAGGGGGTGAGCAAGGGGATGGGTCAAATGCAGAGGACAAATTTCACCACACCTAGTGTGTGTGTGACAATCATTGGTACTTTAACTTAACTTTAACTTTACACATACAAACTGTAGCACACAAAAAAGCACATTTAATAAAAAAAAACGTTATTATGGTCTTACCTTTATGTAATATATTGGGTTGGAGGCAATAACCAGGCGAGGTGATGAAGTACGTCTCTTTACTGTAGACTTCAGAACAGACTCAACACACTTGACGTCAGGTGCACAACACCACGTAAATCGTTGGCCAACCAAAAAGTAACCACAGTACGGTGTAGCCAACATTAACCAGGAGATGGCAACAGACAAACATAGATCACTCGATTACATTCATCCCGTTTTAAAATGTAGAAGTAAGTTACTCAAAAGAAATAAACAACCCAACCAAAAAATGCAGCAGCTCAATAAGAAGCCAAAAAGTGCAAAAACAATAATGTTCGTGTTGGAGGAGTTGTGAATGAATGAAATATGAAATCCGTGCTGCAGTCTGCAGGTGTACCTAATGTTGTGGCCCTGCAGTCATTCACAACTCCTCCAACATGAACATTATTGTTTTTGCACTTTTTGGCTTCTTATTAAATAACTTTTTTAAATAGATTCAATCTTGCACGTGGAAAGTTTAAGTGTGGGCTTTAGTTGATATAACACTTTCGTCGGGGGGTGCATTCTACGGCGAGGGTGCTTCTCTACCACCAGGAGGCGGGATTACTGCGAGCCTCAGCCAGTGCGTCTTAGCAGCAGTTTTATGATTGCTCAGCACAAGAAATACTTTACACACATACAGTTGTTGACAAAATACACTGTACATTATATACCTCAGCTAACTAAATTATGGAAATGTATAATATAGTTCATATAGCAATACGGTCTCACTGCACAGCAGGCCAGCAGTTAGCCGAGTCCGCAATCCATGTTGAGGCACTGAGTGACGTGCCTCAACTGGCTGCTGATCACCGCACTGTCTCTTCTCAGTATTTGAACGGCAAATGTGAAAATTCAGCGATTTTGAATAAAAATAATCTAAAACTGGTGAAGTTAAATGGAAAATAACTTTATAGTATAATCACTGGATACATTTAACAATTTAATTTATTTTTTTTCTTTTTACATTTTTTTTCTTTCCATGATGGCAGGTGAGGCGGGGCCTCACCTGCCTCTAGTGACAGCACGTCACTGGTATATATATATATATATATATATATATATATATATATATATATATATATATATATATATATATATATATGTATGTGTGGGAAAAAAAATCACAAGACTACTTCATCTCTACAGGCCTGTTTCATGAGGGGTTCCCTCAATCATCAGGAGATTTTAATGGGAGCATTCACATACCATGGTTTATATAGGGCACAGAGTGGGTGGGTACAGGCTGGCGTAGGGGCGTGGTGATTGGCTCATGTGTTGCCTAGGAGGTGTTTCCGTCTGTGGCGGCATGCTGATACAATTTCGCTGCGCTTGTTGAGGGATGACAGGTCTGGACGGTATATAATAAACAGTTTCTCTTTCAAGCATAGGTTGCATCTTTTATTACCACTATTGTAAGGTGTGCTGGATGCAAGAATTTGCCATGTTATTGAATATTCAACATTATTGTCTTTGAGGTCCCAAATGTGTTTGCTGAGTTCTGTGGTATTCCGCAGGTTTTGGTTCCTGAAGGAAGCCTTGTGATTGTTCCATCTGGTTTTAAACTCTCCCTCGGTTAATCCTACATATGTGTCGGATGTGTTAATGACACATATGTAGGATTAACCGATTGATTGAGGGAACCCCTCATGAAACAGGCCTGTAGAGATGAAGTAGTCTTGTGATTTTATTTTCCCACACATACATATATTGCGCTCTACTACGGTATCGAGCACTATTTTTTGGATAACCTTATTAAGACATATATATATATACATATATATATATATACACATATACACATGTATACATGTATATGCATATTATATATATATATATATATATATATATATATATATATGTGTGTATATGTATATATTTACGCATGGTTTTGGGTTTTGTACCTCAGCTGGATGATTTTTATTACCATCCCTCCATTTGCTATACCGCTTGTCGTCCTTTTGAGAAATTAAGACAAATACTGCACATGATATTAATGGTAGCGTGTGTAAAATATCACAATATCAAATTCCATGGTCTTAGAGCCCTGTAGACAAGTACAAACCTGCATTTTCTCTCACACTCACACTCGATCCACATCCATCGGTCTGAATAGTCATCAGAATGACATCATCTATAATAAAATGTAGCCACTGCTGCTCTTCTGTTTTGATTAGACCCAGGTGGCCTCACCATTCCGCCCAGTTAGCGCTCCCATTTCCTGTCTTTAACGTCCCCTGTGGCGCTCGTCCGCCGTCATCCATCTTTCGTTTCGGTAATCTCGCAGTACCGGGACACACAAAACCCACTAATAGATGACTCACCGCACTTAAATGGATTGATTGTGTGAATGTGAGTGTGCGTTTCTATTTTTCTTTCCGAAAGGACAAGGTCAACAACGTTCAGGATGCTATTTTCATCGCGGGAACATCATTACCATGAGAATAATGTTATTATTGTGGCACGTTACTAATGTTGTGACGGATTCCTATAGCCGAACCGCCGCTGTGTGTTTCTGACGACACGATCGCCAGGTGTGTATACATACATGCATGCATGTCATTTGACATGATTCATCCCCCAGACCACTTTCATCATGTGTCCACCCCCCATGGTGTGAGCTGACAGGAAGTCCTGCAGCTGGCAAACAAGGGGTGCAAATATCAATCAAAGGAAAGCAGTGTGGGGGAAGGCGTATATGATCGTCAGGGTCTAAAATACAAACCCCGTTTCCATATGAGTTGGGAAATTGTGTTAGATGTAAATATAAACGGAATACAATGATTTGCAAATCATTTTCTACCCAAATTCAGTTGAATATGCTACAAAGACAACATATTTGATGTTCAAACTCATAAACTTTTTTTTTTTTGCAAATAATCATTAACTTTAGAATTTAATGCCAGCAACACGTGACAAAGAAGTTGGGTAAGGTGACAATAAATACTGATAAAGTTGAGGAATGCTCATCAAAAACTTATTTGGAACATCCCACAGGTGAACAGGCAAATTGGGAACAGGTGGGTGCCATGATTGGGTATAAAAGTAGATTCCATGAAATGCTCAGTCATTCACAAACAAGGATGGGGCGAGGGTCACCACTTTGTCAACAAATGCGTGAGCAAATTGTTGAACAGTTTAAGAAAAACCTTTCTCAACCAGCTATTGCAAGGAATTTAGGGATTTCACCATCTACGGTCCGTAATATCATCAAAGGGTTCAGAGAATCTGGAGAAATCACTGCACGTAAGCAGCTAAGCCTGTGACCTTCGATCCCTCAGGCTGTACTGCATCAACATGCAACATCAGTGTGTAAAGGATATCACCACATGGGCTCAGGAACACTTCAGAAACCCACTGTCAGTAACTACAGTTGGTCGCTATATCTGTAAGTGCAAGTTAAAACTCTCCTATGCAAGGCAAAAACCGTTTATAAACAACACCCAGAAACGCTGTCGGCTTCGCTGGGCATGAGCTCATCTAAGATGGACTGATACAAAGTGGAAAAGTGTTCTGTGGTCTGACGAGACCACATTTCAAATTGTTTTTGGAAACTGTGGACGTCGTGTCCTCCGGACCAAAGAGGAAAAGAACCATCCGGATTGTTATAGGCGCAAAGTTGAAAAGCCAGCATCTGTGATGGTATGGGGGTGTATTAGTGCCCAAGACATGGGTAACTTACACATCTGTGAAGGCGCCATTAATGCTGAAAGGTACATACAGGTTTTGGAGCAACATATGTTGCCATCCAAGCAACGTTACCATGGACGCCCCTGCTTATTTCAGCAAGACAATGCCAAGCCACGTGTTACATCAACTTGGCTTCATAGTAAAAGAGTGCGGGTACTAGACTGGCCTGCCTGTAGTCCAGACCTGTCTCCCATTGAAAATGTGTGGCACATTATGAAGCCTAAAATACCACAACGGAGACCCCCGGACTGTTGAACAACTTAAGCTGTACATCAAGCAAGAATGGGAAAGAATTCCACCTGAGAAGCTTAAAAAATGTGTCTCCTCAGTTCCCAAACGTTTACTGAGTGTTGTTAAAAGGAAAGGCCATGTAACACAGTGGTGAACATGCCCTTTCCCAACTACTTTGGCACGTGTTGCAGCCATTAAATTCTAAGTTAATTATTATTTGCAAAAAAAAATAAAGTTTATGAGTTTGAACATCAAATATTTTGTCTTTGTAGTGCATTCAATTGAATATGGGTTGAAAAGGATTTGCAAATCATTGTATTCCGTTTATATTTACATCTAACACAATTTCCCAACTCATATGGAAACAGGGTTTGTACATTAAATATTGAGGTTTGTCAGTAATTCAAAATACAGTAAATACAATAACTTAAAAATAAGTTTAAAAAAAAAAAAAAAGGTTAGGT